>NC_135549.1:23949841-24022341 GCF_964340395.1 Glandiceps talaboti
CGTTCCCTTTTTCCTTTTCAAGTATTACCTTATTTCAAAACACCTTTGACTTGGATGGGTATAAGCAATTCAAACTTGATGTGATTATTGAGATGGTGCCATGCCAACAGGTACTTATGCCTTCATTAAGTCATTAAGTCAGCGTTCAGGAAATCAAACAGTTTGTTTGGAGGTTTTTTTGGCCGTGAGCAGTCCAACGATAAACCAAACTATTTTATCACAATGAACACTCGTGATATGAAGTGATATGATGTTTTTATTCAACTCTGACCTACTTATACTAGCAAAATCATCATACCACTTATTCACGGAGGGGAGATCCAATTGTATGTATGAGCAAACAAACAGATAACGACGAGGCTCGGACAGATAAATAGGATGCAGTGTTATCTGTGTCGCGTGATCCCTATTAGATAAATTGATATCACTGTACGTCAAATGATTAAATTTTCATGGGTGAATTTATGGGACAGCTAAATATATAACTACTCAACAACATAACACAAAGATCACAAGACCAGACGTATAAACTGAGCCTCCGGATCCCAATAAGGGCAAAACCTCAACCTCTAAGTTCTTACACACGTTGGTTGTAGGAAAGCAAAAATCTGAGCTACAGATATCGTACATGATGTAGCCTTAAATTATTAGTATGAATTGTAATAGGCTTGTATATGATGTCGCGTTCACATATAAAACCCTTTCTGGTATGTCTTTTAATTCGTATGGCTCAAATCGCATATAAGCATATTATCATCATCTTTATCATCAAGTTTAATATGTTCACCTCGCTCTTCTTTATTAAATCACAATTATTCGAATCACTTTCTGTTTGAAATGCGGAAAAGTGGATCGATTTCAGTTCCATACCATCTAACTTGACACAAACAAACAAACAAACAGACAGACAGACAGACAGACAGACAGACAGACAGACAGACAGACAGACAGACAGACAGGCAGGCAGGCAGGCAGACAGCCAAGCAAACAAAAAAGCAAACAACAGACAAAAAAACAAAAAACAAACAGCAAACAAACAAACAAATAAACAAACAAACAAACAAACTAACAAACAAACAAACAAACAAACAAACAAACAAACAAAATAAGAAGTAAATTGTAGTTTGGTGAAAATAAAGCAGATAATAGAAACTACATTGCACTAGTCTAACCCTATACAACAGAATGAAGAGTCTTGGTTGGTTGTTTGAGGTAGAATATACTGTCGTAACTTCGAGATAATAAGGGTAAATCTATAGTGCTTTGAGCCCGATGCTTCGCGGAGAGAAGGGCAGCATCGATTCACACCTGCGCGCGTGAACCATAGACCCTCCACGGTCTATGTGTGAACACAGACATTCTTAGTCTTGTTACAATAATACAAATAACTGATACAGACAAAAATAACAGCGGGTGCCTCTGATGTTGCTTCACACTTAATTAAAGACATTTTTATTAGTTTGTTTATATCTGTAACAGTTGGGCTTGATTGCTATGATAATGTAATATATTAGTAAACAGAGTAATGGAATCCAGGGTTCATGTGGTGTCCATACAAGTTATCGACACTGATCATTGTATACATGCATGAAACTTGTCTCATTCCTGCTTTATAGGGAGCCTTTAGTATTTAGAAGGGGAAGAGCTTGGGGAATTAGGGGTGTCACTTTTTACAAATCGGCTCTCAAGGAAGGGGCATATTTTATAAAATGGGATTTGGGACGGTCTTAGTGACCGTTACATTAATAAGCTTTTTGAGACGTGCACTTTGATACAACGAATGTGTGTACGAAATTATATAGAACTGGACGTAGGCATTCTTCATACATACATACATGCATACATACATACATACATACATACATACATACATACATACATACATACATACATACATACATACATACATACATACTTACTTACTTACACACATTGGTTACCCCGGCCACAGAGTCAATCATCGGGTCTAAGCACAGGGAACAGGACAAATAATCAGTTTTGTTATGGCGATTTTCCGGATTTCTAATATTATTTTCTGTATATTTCAAATAAAGTTTCCTCTCACTGTTTTTTCTTACTATTTCCTATGTGATATCAATGTCTTATCGGAGCTTATCAGCTTTGCATTAATTAGTAGCTTACTAATTCAAGAACAAACTCACTAGTTATTTGCCCAATTAGCGCATTAAGCCGTGAGTGTAAACATTCCCTGATCCGACTGATAAGCTCCGATAAGATATTGATATCACATAGGAAATAGTAAGAAAAAACAGTGAGAGGAAACTTTATTTGAAATATACAGAAAATAATATTAGAAATCCGGAAAATCGCCATAACAAAACTGATTATTTGTCCTGTTCCCTGTGGTCTAAGCTAAAGGGTGGGTGGCTTTCGCCATCAGTTTACATAATTGTAAGCTTATTTCTTTATCGCTTACTAGTGTTATTATTATATTTTAATATATGCAAATTAAAACTCGACACGTAAATAAGCGATCGTATCCACTGGGGAGGGGGAAGAGCTTTAAAATAAAATTTGACAAGCGAAATTCGAGAGCCAAGTACTAATACAATCATACTTTCTTCAACGTCGTAAACTACAGGCCTGTTTACGGCACCGTCTGAAACGTACCCGCCAAGCAGAGGTTGCTTCAGCAGAAATCTGTGCTCTGCTCTGGCTTGCAATATATCATTGACTTTCTTTGTTGGAAAGGGAAAGATCGAGGCTGATATTCTCAAAGTACTTTTTTTAAATAGATATATTCAATAGTTAAGGGGACATAGCAAACAATGTGCAAAAGCATTGTTTTTGTTTCTTACAAAATACTACAAACACTATGTCGTCACCTAATCTTATTTATACGCATTTATACTTTTCTGTTTACGAATATTTTCATCTAAAAATAGCAGGTCTTTAATAGTTGACAGGCATGGCATCTCTTTTCAATCCTGTCTCCAATCGATCATGCTGAAAACAAATTCGGAAGAGTTGTGTAAACCCTGAATTGTATCTATTTGGCATTTGAGCCATTCGAATATAAATCCGAATTCGACTCTGAAAATATCAATATACGAAAATTCATTCGTGTTTGTTTGTGCGTTAAATAGCTACTCACGGACTAGAATCCTAGTGTTTACGTTTACCACCTCTGGTCTGCGTCATCAATCTTGGAAATTGTTCGTCTTAAAGCCGAAACATCGTCAAAATCACCATCGACTTTGTGATTTACACTCCATAAATAGAGTGCGTGTTGCTGTAAATCGGAAACAGCTAAGTAATCGCCCTGTGTAACTGGTTGCGCAATCACAATCGTCTGCAGGAAAAGTATGATGGCCGCCCTTCTTTCAACTAGTGTTTGTTTACGTTGTGGACTTGCTCAAGAAGGTGTTGCGAAACAAACTATTTTACCACTGTACTCTTTTTATCAACGTTCGGACTCTCGTGAACAGTCTCGTGAACTAAATCGTTTTCTGTCATTGCGATTTTACTAAATTTGTTTTTGCAACGAGGACTGTGTCCCTGTACCACTGGTGGAGGGGATTAAAAACTGTTATCGTCTCTCGCTTTTTCTAAAAGTAGGACAACACCGAAACGTTCTCTAATATTGTACATCGAATGGTCGTAGGCAAAGGGGTTCCCAATCACCATGGATGTACATGAACTGTTTTTGAGTTGTAAGATTGGTGATTTATCCCGTGTTGAGTAAGTATCATGTGTAAAGCAAACACCACGCCCCTAGATGTAGTACTTTAGCGGCCGCGGTTTCATACATATACATACACATACATACGTACGGTGCGTGCGTATGCACCGTACACACACATGATATGACACACCGTGTTGTCTATGCATAATAATATATTAATGAGTGTTTACATACATTTTTTGGTTGACTATTTTTTTTTATTTTTTTATTTTTTATTTTTTGCAAACATTTAAGAAGTCATGAAGCATACGCAAACCAGACTAGCTAACAGGAAAACGGTTCTTTAGGGCTGAATGTGTAATTTGAACTTAAAGAAAAAGAAATCTGAACTATTTTGTACCTTTTGTAAGATGTACCTTTTGACTTTCTGTAGTGCCCACTTATGACTGATTCTGAATTGAAGTACAAAAATGTAATTAGATAGATCCTAACTATTTTGCAAGGTCTGAAGTAAAAGTTGTCTCCAAGAATTGATATTTGACTCCCACTTCATCTCTGGTAGGTATCTGGTGGAGAAAAAAGAAGTTGAATTAAACATCAGAGATGCATGGGACAGTACTCCACTGTAAGTTTTGAATGATATTATTACTATCCAAATTGATATATTTAAACAATAATGTACGCCCTCCCAGCCCATAATGGACGAAAGCAAACTTTGAACGACATAATGGGCGAGGCGACAGCCGAGCCCATTATGGAGTACAAAGTTTGCTTGAGTCCATTATGGACTGGGAGGGCGTACATTATTGTTATTATTTTATAGTTTTGCCAATTCCAGTGAATTTGTAGACCTAGAAACGCAAAACAACGTATAATATACACAGCGCTGAACATCGTCTGCCATGTTCGGCCCGGAAGCTGAATACTAATCATAGCGATTCACGTACGTACATGTACACACACATATACACTTCAATGAACTGCTGTGAACACAAATTTGTTTCATGAATGCGTTGTATTTTACAGTAGAAATGACAATCATAAGTCTCAACATAAATTTCGAAAAAATACCTAGCCGTATGAAGAAACAGAACAAATCTCATCTCTTACGGACATAAGCTTGTATTGTTATGCTCGTTCCGGGGCCGCGATGCCCAATAACGGAGTACATTATCAGTAATAATGTACAGCGATGACGTCACAAAATTCACTGGAATTGGTAATGCTATTATATAATTGTGTATAATGGGGTTTGGATGGTAATCTCTCCTGTGTGAGGAGACCCGAGACAGCTCCCCAAATCGAAGCCACAAGAAGCTCTGATATTTTGTAGATGCCATTAAGTTCACATTTATATAGCCTAGAATCCAGTTGTGTGGGATTTATTCCTTACCATGCCTTGCATTTTGCCAGCCATTTACTTATGTTCAGCTAGAAAGAAAGTGTAAATTCTTATTGGGTTTAAAAGTTCTTCCCTGCTGTGTGAGGTGATGTCAGTAGCATCACCACGTGATTAGAACCAACTTGAAGGGTTGAGCTGTACGATGTAAATATAATTATCATATTCAATTGGGGTTGTGCATCACTGCAGGAAATTGTAATCTCATTTTACATGTAAGTTTCAATAAACGGCTAGAGTTGAAATGCCAGGCTATATCTAAAACTCCCCCACATTTATATGTTGGGATACTTATCATAATTTATGTCAATTTTTGCCTAGGTGATTTTCATCAGGCTAGATTGTTAACATTTGATAGCATACCATGTGATTGTCAAAAAAATGTAAATTTGGATGAGGTATTGCTTTTTCTTGTATGTACAACGTACATGTAGTAGAGCTTGTAGACACTAAGATTCACTTGTCTGATGAGAAGCCCAGATATTCTGAACTGAAAGAATGGCAATATTGCATGTGTACATGTATACAAATGTATATTGCAGTATTAAAATTACATGTAATATATTCATATTTGAACTAGTGAAGTGTATGTAGTATTTTGTCTTGATGTTCACTGTTGATACCAGTAATGCACATCTAGACTGTCTGAAAGCCTGGCTTACATTGGAATTGTTAACATATGTTTTACCATTTGCTCTATCTGTGTATTGTATGCCCTCAACGGTAATCTAAAATATTTCTACAATTTGCAATGCCCACTGGCAGCAAAAGTTGCCAGGCTGTGAGAGAGTCTACCTCTACACATGTAACTTTTTACTTCATCTTTACATTGTAGTTGTACACAAATGTTGGTTATTCAATGTCAACACAGATGCGGTGGTATATCAAGTGTGACATTATAAACTGCACATTATTTAAATTGTCTGTTTTTGGTCACCAGGTATTATGCCTGCCTGTGTGGTCATGAAGAGCTGGTAGAGTTTCTACTGAGTTGTGGTAAGACTAAGAGAAGTCCTTATATTAATTGTCACAGGATGATTTCATACATCTATTTGACTTAGCAATTTCTGATGCATATTCGATAATAATAGTGTATACTGAGCGTTTGTTGTCATCAATCTAGATCTTACATAAAACATGAATGAATGAAATTTATTTCACCAGATAAACAAAAATAAGCTACATTTTCAAAGAACATACATATGATACAAATATACAAAAGGGATACAAATGAAATACACAACTGTTAAAGGTACAATTCTATTAAAGGATCACTTCATCCGTGTTATTGATGATAATTGTGCATCTTACTTTTCAGGTGCCAAGTGTGAACTGAACACTTTTGATGGTGAACGGTGTTTGTATGGAGCTCTCAATGACAAGATTCGTAATATTCTCAAGAATTACAAAGCCATCACAGCCAAGTATATGAGAAGAGATACGTTTCAGGAGTTCCTTAGAAAGTAAGACTTTTGCCAGTAATATTTGGTCAATATTTTCTTTTAATTTATCTTTCCACAATCATTTTTCATCTGTACAGAATTTAACTTTAACAAGACATGGTCCAACGTGAGACACTGTTTTCATGAAAAAAAAGTCTGTTAAAACTGCACTGCCTGTTCCTGGAATATTATTTTTTGATTAAACAACCAACAATGTATTCACTGAAATTTGTTTATGTTCAATGCTAATAGACTTTGTACGTGGGGGGTGTTTGTATCCATAAGCAGTACAACAAAAGGTTGAAATAGTGATGATGGGGGGGAGGTTTCCACGTACGGCTGAGTTTACATGATGATGTTTTCAAATACTGAAAAATCAATAGTACTGTTGTCGTTTTAATGCCTTCTCACAAGTTTACACGATTGGCTGACAAGTGTTTTTGACTGTCTGCACTGAGACATCAAAGATGGAACAATTTGAAAATGATGCTGTTGCATACATGTATGCATAAACATAATAATGTATGTTAGTACATCATCAATGGTGGTTATTCATGAGGTCAAATTTGTGTATTTTCAAAATGTTGAATTTTAAGTAGTTTATACGGTGTTGTTTTTTAATCTTTCTGTTTTCGTCTGTTTACTCAGACTCTGTTTTCAAATGAAAACGAATCGTATTCAAAACTTTCAACAGTGTTTTCAAATTGGAGATTTTAATGTACCTTTTTGTTATCTTCCTGTAGATGATGTGCAAACACAACAAAACACTGCTGAATTTGAAAACAGCATCATGTAAATGAGGCCTAAATCTCTGTATAGTGTAGACAACTTTACACTTGTAAAGTTGTAATAATAAATAAATAAATAACTATGTTCAAAGTATTAAGAGTGTCTATAAAGCATTGGGAAAATTTGACATTGACCACTGTTCAGTGTTATTTCAATTCCTCAAATATACATGTATCTTCAAAATACATCAATGTTGGCCCCAGATTTAGATTCCAAATGCGTAGCTTTCAATACAAAAACCCTTCTTTTCCTCCTTCTTAAAAAAAACGAATTTTGGAAAATTTCTTTCAAGTTTTGTTAGATAATCACAATTTGGAATTCCCAACACTGCATTCCTTTCCATTGAAAACCTGTTATTTCATCTTTTACAGACTACTTGACCGTGGCAGGTATGAAGATATTTCTTTTGAGGTTCATGGGGAAATATTTACTGCTCATCGCTGCATCTTGTCTGTCAGGTCGAACTACTTCAAAGAAATGTTACAAAACAAATGGAATAAGAAAACTACTGTTACTCTCAAACACCAACTGGTATGTTGTCTCCAATTGTTTCTTTTAAATCCTTTCAAAGAAGTAGTGCTAAGTTTGTGACGTGTAAAGATATATACTGAAGACTTTTGCAAGAGACTCTAGTCCATTGGTAGTATTGCAGTTACAGATTGAAATAAAACAGGTATTGATGAAACCTTGTAATTTAAGAAGTACAAATATCCTGGTTACATGCTTATTAGTGATACATTGTGTATGATTGCTTTGGCAAGATCACTACCAAACCCCCCCCCCCAAAAAAAAAAATAAAATAAAATAAAAATAAAAATAAAAAATAAAATAAAATAAAATTATTTTTGTGGCATATTGAAATGAGTCTATCAATTGATGTTAATATGATTAAACTAACAGAATGATTTGCAGTCTTCAGTTCAGGGAGAACAATACACAGCAGTTTAGTTGTAGAGATTTCCAGCACACATTTTTGCAAACTTCATGTATTTTTATACACTACATATTACTAGGGTGATTGCACCCACAGAACCAAGGCATGGCTATCACCTATTTATGTAACCTAGTAATAGAGGTATATATTGTGTCTATCTTAGTTTATACTGGTACCTCTGTTGTGATAAAATGGCATCACTTTTACTGGTAAATTCTTAGTAACTACAGGGCCAGGGGTACTAATTGTAAGCACCTTGAGCTCTCTGGAGAAAAAGTGCATTATAAAATACGCAGTATTATTATTATTAGATAGTAGATGCAGACTTATTTTAAGTATGAGTCAATAGTGATGTGTCTAAATACTTGTAATTGCATCGATGTCAACTTTTTTTATCAGCCAAAGTAATGTGGTGTCTAAGTACACATGTATGAACATTTTCCTTGTTGTTAATATTGTTGACAGTGAAATATTTGTTTACCATAATTGTAACTTTGCTTCATTGCAGGTCAGACCAAAGGCATTTGGTGCCATTCTTCAGTATCTGTACACAGGTAAGTACTGGTTCAATTAGTGGTAATATTATGGAAGTAGTACAGAGGAGACGAAACAACAATAATATCTCATGCCTTTTACACGTAGGTACATATATATAAGGAGGTCTTATGTTCGTACAAAACCAGATTATAATAACAAAATTCGACTTCAGTTGATAGCATAAAAGCAGGAAGACAGAACTGTCCTTTTGTATGAATAAAAAATCATGTCACATATAAAGACAGGACAATGTGTAATTCAGGTCTTTCTGGATTATTTTGGTAAATTGATGACAAAATTACAGTTTTAAATTTCATTCCCAATCCTGAACTCTGAATTTTCATAAATATATAACAATCATTCACTGCTGCCCTACATGTATATCAAGTACATTTCAATTTTATACCGTTCAGATGTAGCTTTGTATGCTCCACCAACTCTAATTAATGTTTTGGGCACAGATGAACTAAGGTTGAAGAGTGCTATGTGTTTGTTTGTTTGTTTTGTTTGTTTGTTGTTGTTGTTTTTTTTTTTGGTTTGTTGTTGTTTTTTGTTGTTGTTTTTTTTTTGGGGGGGGGGGTTCGTGTATGTGACTTAAAGTTACAAGATATGCCTGACTGTACATGTACCCATTGTCTCAGTATTTGTTACGGTGTCTCGTATGGAATCAAAATGGATTTGATAGATTTCACAGTTGTGCTACAATGCCATTGGTAAGTCTATTTTTCTATCCCCACTATGACAGACTCAGTTGAAGTCCATGTAGATAATGTTGAAGATGTGATGAGACTGGCCAAACAGTGTCAACTCACTGATTTAATGATGAGGATTGAAGATTCATTGAAGAAAACTGACTCATTTGGTAAGGAATCGTCAGGTTGAATTACTGAAGTTGAATTCTGTAAGAATTGTCTTCATTTAGAAGCAAAGTGGTCATAATAGAAGGGTATTATTATTTTCACATATCTGTGGTACATTGTCTCAGTTTTATGGCTATAAGAACAAATCGACATAGAAAACAGTGAGAATTATCATATAATACTTCTACTAATACTTTTTAATATACCTGTAGTATTAAATGTATACAAGTAAAAATGTATACAAGTATGTGTATTTGTTGATGCCACAAGAAGCAGGTATATACTACAATGTGAAGGAGTTGGCTTTCCAATAAAGAACAATGAGATTTTTAACAAATTTTCTGATCTCATTTCCTAAAAACATGCAAGGATATCAAGTCTGTTGCCGATCTGATACTTTATGCTCTCATTGTTACCATTTATATATTTGACATATTTTAACATGCACAAACCATTATTGTACGAGTTCAAATCAAAATGCAATTTATTTATTCATTTTATGACCATTCTATAACACAGGTAAAGTACTTTTATGTCACTCTGTCGTTCTAGAAATATGAGTCAAACAGTGAATGTTACATTATAATTATTTCACCCAATTGTTCATGAAATTAAACTTGGGCAGGTATAATTCCCCAAATATTTATTTGCATTCAGCCAGCAAAAATACTCGACAGAAATATTTTTTCAGTACTTGTTTGAGTTCCAGTGACAAAGCCTCATATCTGACTTGTATTTCCTTGGTCTAACTATAAAAAAAAGTATTGGTAAATTTGTTTTGTTAGTTGTATATTCCATATCAACTTACAGAAAGCACTGGGCCTAATATCTGTTTTCATTTGTGTCACTATCAATATGGCATATCAACTAAATTTTGATTTTTAGCCCAAATTGTTCAAATGAAAGTGATCAGATCAGTGAAATGCCATATTTCATGTGATCAATTTCCTTTTCAGTGTAACTTCTCAGGTATGTCACTGTGTCATATATTCACTGTCAAAATTCCATTGTCACTCCCATTTCAAACTAAAAGGAATACCTTCTATATTAAAGAATAGCATGGATTTCAATTTCACCCATTTTGTACAACACCTTTGGCACTATTCTGTACCTCTTATATCTTATCATAATACAATGTATCTTGTAGTGAGTGCTAAACCTGGTACACGTGTGACAGTGATCAGTATAGAGTCCCCAGAAGAAAGCACAGCGTTACATAATGATTTGGGACAACTAGCTGAAAGGGCTATTCCAAATCTGATCAATAATTGGGTAAGTCGCAAATCTGAAATCACAGCCGATGTCTGTATATTGTGTAAATAATCAGGAATCAGGTGCTTGTTATCCAGAAATTTCACAATTATGGGATGTTGCTCAGGTATGGATATGACATCACATGTAAAAAGAAGTTGAAAATAAGAGAGAAGCAGTGAAAGAAACAATGAAAATTATTGTTCCAACGAGTAACATCTGCAGGGGACTTAAATAACCATGTTGCAATTTTGACACTGCCAATTTGTGAACAGTGTCTATTAATAGTACAGTGTCAAGATATGTCAAGAAATAAGAAATTATTCTAACCCTCTGTTGTTTTTGCAGAGATTTTTGTAACCATGGTAACATAATTAATAGAAGGTGGGGGAGTGATAGTGAACCCTTAAAACTTGCATATATTGTAATACCTTGTTATAATAATGTTGATGTTAAGTAATATTAAAATGCCACGGGAACTCTGATTTTACCAACTTATCAACTAAAACACAGTGATGGAAAGGTTGTCACAACTTTAATGCACATTCTGTGATAACAGGTTAACTGTGGTGAGTTACCATTCTGTGTTGAAGATGATGAGGAGCCGTTGTTTGCTGACATATGTTTTTCTGTGGAAGGTCACCATTTCTACTGTCACAAGGTATGTAGTGGTAAGATAAATACACACTATTGTCACGACTAATGAGGTAAACCCTGTAACACAACCCCACAAGTTACATCACTGCAAGTAAACAACACGTTCAATATTAATACATTGTATCTCGTTGTGAAAAATCAGATTTTCCCCAGTTTTCTCTGGCTGCAGTACAGTGCAAGGCCAAGAGCTTGCTTCCTATTTGACTAATTGTCTGAAGGAAGTAAGCTCTTAGGAGTCATGAATATTCAGTGTGCATCTAATGAATATTTATATTATGTATGCTAATACCCACAATGCAGTGGTGTATCACTAAAAAAAACAATAGAGGTGAAAAAGTTTAAATTTGGTGTTTCTTGGAAACTGAGCAAAAATTACGTGATGTGAAATCATGAAATGAGTCTCCCAAAGCCAAACTTGAGGAAAATACCTTGATTTCCTGGAGTGCCATTCACCTTTAACTTTTCCAGTTGCCTCACATACCTTGGATAATGAGATATTAACATGTAATGCAAGCTTGGTTTCCTAGTAAAATGCTGTCTATCCAGTGCTGTAAAGTAATATTTGACTTGTATAATGTGCATTGTTTGCCAGTGCAAGGATAAAACCCAAGTGACACTTGCATTTTCTTTCTCAACCAGATTTTCTTCTGTTGCCGTAGTGATTATTTCAGTGCGTTGTTGGCCGATCATTTTTCTGAGATGGGGACAGACTCACAAGAGAATATACCAGTGGTGTTTCTAAAAGACATCTCAGCACATGTCTTTAGCAAAGTTGTTCAGTATCTGTATACAGAGAAACCACAGGTAAAGACCTTCTATAACACAAGTAAAAATGCATGTAATATGATAAATGGAAAAGATGTGAGTTAGGGATATGAAGAGGAAAGTGTAACCTGTAATTTGTCTTGCAATTGTTTGACAAAAATTGCCTTCAGTCTTGTACTTCATGCAAAAGACTATTTTTTGTCATCAAACACCTTTCACCACTGTGTGTATGTATGTATGTATGTATGTATGTATGTATGTATGTATGTTATGTATGTATGCTATGTATGTATGTATGTTATGTATGTATGTATGTATGTATGTATGTATGTACGTATGTATGTACGTACATATGTATGTACATACATGCGCGTGTGTGTACGTACGTACGTTTCTGTTGTTTATTTCCCATAGTTTTCTCTTCAAGTCGCCTATTTGTTGTGTATGGCATATCACTGACTTAGTACTTTATTCTGTACTTGTAGATTTCTCCTCAAGTGGCCTATGATGTGTTGTGCATTGCAGACCACTGACCACTGACTAAGTACTTTATTCTGTATCCTAAGTTTTCTCCCCAAGTAGTGTGTGACATGCTGTGTATGACAGATAATTGGCCTAATACTTTATTCTCTATCAGTAGATTTCTTATCAAGTGGCATATGATGTGCTGTGTGTAGCAGACCACTGACTTAGTACTTCACTTTCTATTTGTAGATTTCTCCTTAAGTGGCCTATGATGTGCTATGTGTGGCAGACCACTGACTTAGTACTTTATTGTCTATTAGTAGATTTCAAGTGGCCTATGATGTGCTGTGCATTGCAGACCACTGACTTAGTACTTTACTTTCTATTTGTAGATTTCTCCTCAAGTGGCCTATGATGTGCTGTGCATTGCAGACCGCTACCTATTACCAGGCCTGAAAAGAATAAGTGCTAACGTAATAGCACAATACCTTGATGAGTATAATGTGGTGTCAGTTCTGAAAGCTTCACGAATGTTTGAATTACCTCGGTTAGAAGACCAGTGTGCTGAATTCATGGCAAAGATACTTGACAAGGTACAGTGTGTGTCTTTTATTTATAAGCACTCCTTTAAGTTAATCTTCTTATATCCACACTTTTTGTTAGAACTTTAACTGAACTAAGATTTCACAATAAGTCATGCCAGTGTGCTTTGTTAAAGGAACCTTCAGTAATTACAGGGAGGAGGTTAAGTAGAAATGATGCCCGGTCTGTCCTGTCAAATCTGACCCTCTTCCAATCCATCATGCTAAAAATTTGCCATCCCCCAATTTCGTTCCTCTTACACTTGATCCTCTTCGGTTAACATATTTTTAAAAACATGGGTTAAAATGCTGTCAGGCATGGACAAGGTACAAGCCCCAGAATCAGTGGTAAGAGCTTGATCCCACCACTGCCACCAAAGAGAGTTTTAAAGGAATTGGTCTATTTCTCACTTCTACCACCACCGGGAATTTGATGAATGTACTGTACATTTATTAATCAATACCTATGTTTGGATCTAATTGGTTGAGCTGAAGGTCAGCACTCCCAAAGACTTGATGGACATGCACCGTGGCACACTCTCTACATTGTCAGGACATTCAGTCAACATCTCCACTCCACAAGATTATCCCCAATATCTTACCCAACTGTTCCTATTTTACTCCTTTGAGACGCACTCCTCCCCTAATATCACAACTAACAATCAATTCACTACATGGTTGTAATAATTACATCATCAAGCCATTTGAAGCTTATATTTTAATACAGATTTGATTTCAATCAAGTGTAACTAATACTAACCATAGTTAGTATGCTTCATTAAGTAGAATACTGAGAGTAACTCTTGAAAATGCAGCAAAAATTATGCCCTAAAATGTATAAACTCTATAATGCTGACTGTGTACTCTACATATAGAAGGAAATACTAAACTTTCGAAGAACTCTACCAAAGCAAAGGAAATTGATTTGATTTAATGTAATACCCAATACAAAACATTGCATATGAAATACGATATTTCTTCTTTTTTTTTGTGATAATACTAAATTGATTGAATTATAAAACATTACTTTATTATTGTCATGACTATTCTATTAGGTCGTTCACACAGAGGAATTTGCTGACTTGATCAGAGAAGATGCCAGTAGTGTGAAAGAACGAGAAGAAACCGATTCCATCATGATCGTTGATGACATCCGCTACCACATCACAAACAACGTACAGACATACAGCGCCATGGAAGAAGCTAATGAGAAATTAAATCTGTTAGACGATCTGTTGATTCAGTTGGATGTAGAATGTTAGATTGTCGTTCATCATTGATGCACAAAGATATACCATCATGACTGTGCTCTAGTTGTAAATCGAATTTGATAATCTGTTTCACTCAGTATTTGGTTGATGCTTAGTATCTTATCTGAATGTACGGTATGCCAATATGATAATGATGAAGTGACCGAGTTTGTAACTTTATAGATTTTGGCGGTTGCTTTTCTTTCGTATTATTACCGCTGTGGTCTTTGATGTATGTATGCAAATCGGGTTGCTTAAACATGATGCTTAGTTATGGTTATCATGTTTAGACTAAGGACACATTTCATCCTTATCATTAACATACTAAGACCATTCATTTGGAACCCCACTGGGTCATAATGGTTACATTGTAATCAAACCTGTGTCAACTACCTATTTCGAAATTAGTCAGTTGAATTCTAACTTTGCATATACAAGATTGAACACTTTGTTCTTGATTCCAATGACATGCTCTCAGCCCACTGTTAGTCCAACCTCTAAAACATGTATAATAATGTCAAAGAACTGGTTAAGCGCTCAACAGAAATTCATAATATATAATATCCAAATGGCATCATCACTTATATTTTGGCTGCCAATCATTTTGAATAAAAGACCAGTCTCAGTTTATTTGTATATATGACACTGGTAATCCAGCCTTCGGTTTACTATTAAAGATAGATGTAAACTAGATCTATTGTTCTTCAATGTGATATATTACACAACTTGGTGATAACGGTTCCTCTGTTGTTTGATTCTAATCACCATGTTATCAAGATAGTGTAAACATTGGAAGTCCCAAAACAGCACTGCAAGTTCATGGAACTCTAAATAAACTAGTTTTCAGAGAGCCCTTCCTACTGAGACTCTAATTAAACCAATGTCCATTCAATAGCTAATCACTGTTGTGTCAACATGTTGCGACAATAGTTTAAGTTTGTGTCTATCTTAGAAAATGGAAGGCTCAATTAGCAGGGTAATATCAAAGTGATGTCTCAGAATAAGTTTTGGTACCAATAATTTCAAAAAATCATCAGTTCTAGTTTTTAAGCTGTTAGCCTCTTTATGCATATTTAATGACATATCACATTGTGTTGACTTTGTGACTGGTTTGTAAATAGGATTTATTGTATACTAGTATTGTGGATTTGCATTTTTGTCAAAAAATGAGGACATGGTGCAGTTACAGAGAGTGTCACTTGAGTTTAATATTGTATCAACTATTTACTATATTGTATATTACCAAACATGTCTATCAGCTGTATTGTGTATGGACTGAAAGATCAGCTCTATTATGGGCTCTCTGTATTATCCTTTTTCACAGGGATATTCCCCAGTGACGTATGTGACAGTCTGTATTGTATATGCCATACCAAAGTTGAGCAGTGTACGAACTATAAATGTACAGGTGTTATACGATTTATAGTTCAGAGTATACAGACATATTTAGTCCATTAATATGAACCATTCATTAAAATGTATAAAGCGTAATGTTATCATCACATCTTATATTATCACATTAATGTCTCAAATGTGCAGACATATTCAGGGCACATGATTACAAAGCCCTTAGATTTATACTGAAAAGCAAATTTCACAGTAAAATATGTTATTGATAATTATCTCGTCATTGTATTTTGTATATAAATTATCATTATCAAACCTAGAGTAATTGATACACTATGTGATTATGCATGTGTCAGAAATATTTCATATCTGAAAATGATAATAATTAAACAGTCATAGTATTTATTAGCATAGCTGAACTGATGGTTCAGTAGTGCTATAGGCATGCCAAAGTGTCTGTGTGGATGTGTGTGTGTGTGTGTGTGTGTGTGTGTGTGTGTGTGTGTGTGTGTGTGTGTGTGTCAAAAGTCAAAAAATTGTTCAAATGAAAATGATCTTACCACCGGTGTGTGATTTGGATAAAAAAATGAGATTTTTGGTCAAAAAACTTAAACTCGAAAACTACTGGGCAGATCGATCTGAAATTTGTTGGGAACAGTCTTAAGGGTGTTTAGATTAGAAATTGTTCACGACATGATGATCCCATCAGTGATATGCAAATTAGGGCTAAAATGTGTCTTTTTGATCAAAAATCTTTAATTCCAAAACTACTGAGCTGATTGAGCTGAAATTTAATGGAGGTGCATCTGGAGGTGTATAGATGAAGAAATTTCAAGCACATTATGATCTCATCAGTGATATGCAAATTAGGTGTAAAAATGTGAATTTTGGTCAAAAACTTGTATCTCAGAAAGTACTTGGTCAATGAGACTGAAACTTGGTGAGATGTTTCTGGAAGTGTTATTCTGCAGATTTTCATCAAAAGATTTTGACATAATTGACCCTAGCAACCATGACCACACCCTTAGCAACAACCAAATGGCAGTATATTTTGATTAAATAACAACATCATCTGATAGGCAAGTGAGTAAACATTCACAAATGTATACAAATATCCCTAACAACCATGACCACGCCCATAGTAACAGTCAAACTTTGGTGTATTTCACTAAGATAACAACTGGGATTCGTAGACGAGAGAACCAACATTGAAAAAGTGTATGCAAATATGCCTAACAACAAGACCACGCCCATGGCAACAGCCAAATGATCACAGATATTGCAAAGATAACAACAGGGATTAATAGACAATTGAATAAACATTGAAGAAGTGAATGTATATGTGCCTAGCAACAAGACCATGCCCATAGTAACAGCTAAATGATCACATATATTGTGAAGATAACAACAGGGATTAAGACAAATGAATAAACATTCAAAATATGTATGCAAATATACCTAGCAACAAGACCACGCCCATAGCAACAGCCATATGGTCACGTATATTGCGAAGATAACATCAGGGATTCATAGATAAGTGAACAAACATTCAAAAAAAGTATGCAAATATGTCTAGCAACATGACCACGCCCATAGCAACAGCCAAATGATCGTGTATATTGCAAAGATAACAACAGGGTTGGATAGGCAACTGGATAATCATTCAGCAAATGAACACCTATACCTAGCATGGATCAGCATGTGGGTAAACATTTTTTTAAACTGTACAGTTGTGCTACAACGCCATTGGCGCTCTTTTTGATTTAGAAATGGTAATTTTTCAGCATTGCAAAGTTTTTTAAATGATATAATACTGTTTGGAGAGTGTATTTAAACAGGAAGGGAGGGGCCATGATAATTAAGTACTGTAATCTCCTCTGAGAAATCATTGTTTCTCAGTGTTTTCATGGACTGATGTAATCAGCAGTTAGTCAAACTAGTTGTCCTTGTTTTTGCACAACTGAACATTAAATTTCATTAGGACTACATGCATCACAAAATGTGTATATGTGCGGTTGTGTGTTAAAGTCAAAAACTGCCTCACCGATTGCCTTGAGATTTGACGGAGACATTACTTTTGGGTGTCTGGATGAATGTCATTGAAATGACAGTGGTTTTCAAGTTATGTGTAAAAGAGTGTTTTTTCATCAAAACAGTCATCCTTTACAATGGAAGTCCGTGGGGTATGGTCATATAATGTTATAGAATCACTTGGCAAAAGTTCATGGGATGTTCCATTATCTTGTAGAGGTGTTTCCATGTTTGAAGTGTGTCTCTCTCACTGCATGTGTATGTCAGATATTGGATTTCAGTGGTATGTACACATTATATTGGGCCATTGGCATTACTTTTTATTATTTTTAATGTTCGAATCTTACAAAGATTTTTTCAGATGCATTTTATTCATTGCTTCCAATAAAGTGTACATCCCTCAGTTTTCATTATCTTAGGCATTTTGATGGGCCGTTTCTATGGAAATTAAGTGTAAAGCGGACAACTGGAATATGACAAATTATACTACATTCAGTCAGTCAAGTTGCATGGATTTGAGCAAAAACTGTGTAATTTATACCCTTGTCATCCTACATCACCACAAAGTGTGTCTACGTTAGCTGTTCTACAGTGCTCGAAATTTAGTCTAGTCAAACTTGAGTCAACATTGAAGAGCTGATTTAGAAGAGGTGCATTTGAGTCTTTGACAGTTATTAAATAACAGAATGTTGTGAGTAACGGAATATGATTATGATAATAAAAGCATGTTAATCTGTGTGGATAGGTATTTTACTGTGTACTGTTGACTTGTTTCTGTAACATAGATATCTTTAATGAATATTAGATTTTTCGCAAAAGGTTTTGACTAGCTCAATTATTGAAAGGGCACTTCGACCGCTTGTTTGACGGTGTAAGCTTCAACATATACTTTACGTTCTAAAATTCGAAATACATCCACAGACTGCGACACTTACGTTCTCTATCCTCTGTGGCGTGTCTACTATATTCTATCTATGTACATGCATTATGATGTGATGTGATTTTTGTAACCTTTATTTGTTGTTGTTTTATATAAACGCAGCTGCTACGAATCTGTTGGCGAAACATTTTCTGTTTTATACAGTTCGTCTTTTATCTAAATAAGATTACAAACACAAGAATGAGAACAGACTGTAACATTAGAAATACTAACAATGAGCATATAGTAAGGAAACAACCCTGCCCTCCATGATGAGCAATTTAGGCCAAACCTTGACGATAGTTTAGAGAATTACTAGCGTAAACCATGCAAATTTAAGAACGTACGTGAAAGTAAAAACATACCAGTGCCACGGAGTTACGTGATAAGAAGGGGATCAAAGGATCAGGACAAACAAATTAAAGCCCACACTACTAAATAATGGCTCTTGATCGAACACTGTCATTGTGTATATTCACAGGACATGACGTTTTTTTGGACCTCCAAAACAAGTGATGTCGTGGTTGAACACATTACAAAATAACATTACAAAATAATCATTTTAGCACAACTGAACTGGCAAGGTTTCAGTAGTGCTATAGGCGTGTGTCTGTGTGTCTGTGTGAACAACTTAAAAGTCAAAAACTGTTGCACTGATTGCCATGATATTTGGTGGATGTATTATTATCTTAGGTGTCTAGTTGGGACATTGTTCAAATTAAAATGATCTTACCACCGCTGTGCGATTTGGGTCAAAAAATGTGATTTTTGGATAAAGAAAACAACAACTCCAAAACTACTTAGCAGATCGGTCTGATATTTGTTTGGAATGTTCTTACAGGTGTTTAGATTAAAATAATTTCATGCCATGATGATCCCAATAGTGGTATGCTAATTAGGTATGAAAATGTGTCTTTTGGCCAGAAATCTTTAATTCCTGAACTACTGAGCAGATTGGGCTGAAATTTGGTTGAAACATTCTTCAGGGTGTTTATATCAAATTAAGAATTGTTCATGACATGATTTGTCAATCAATGATACGCAAATTATAGCTAAAATGTGTCTTTTTGTTGAAAAATCCATCATTCCAAAACTACCCAGCAGTTTGGGCTGAAATACTATAATGCGGGTACATCTGGATATGTGTAGATAAAGCTGTATTTACAATGTGATAATCCTATTAGCCATATGCAAATTAGGTCTAACAATGTCAATTTTGTTCAAAAACTTATATCTTGAAACTGCATGGTGAATCGGGTTGAAAATTGGTGGGGATGTTTCTGGAGGTGTAATTCTGCAGTTATTAATTGTTGAAAACATTATGACACATGTGGCCCTAGCAACCATAACCACGCCCTTAGCAACAGTGAAATGACAATGCATATTACAAAGATAACAACAGGGATGGGTAGGTAAATGAATACAAATTCAAAAAAATGTATGCAAATATGCCTAGCAACAAGTCCATGCCCATAGCAACAGCTAAATGTTGGTTTATATTGCAAAGATGAAAAGCGAGAAGGGCAGGCAAGTTATTGAAGATTCCAAAAATGTATGCAAATATATGCCTAGCAACAAGGCCATGCCCATACCATCAACTATATACAGTTGTGCTTCAATGTCCTTGGCGCTATTTTTCATATATATCATGTCTATATCCCAAATCCTCGACTAAAAATTTCTGAAATTCACCATTTAAGTAAGGCTTATTTGTAAGTTACCGGTGATGAACAGAAGGTATTTATTTTTTACTTCCTGAAATGGCTTGGTTCTAAAGTAAAGTAAAGTAAAGAGGCATAGATTGAGTAAATACATTTTCGAGGGGTAGGTATTGCCATGCCTGTAGCTTCTAAACCTTTACATATGATATTGTTATGTCATGCGCGGAATAGATTTAATAGACAGTTAAAGTATATTGAAAGCAAAAACAACAATAGCGAAAAAATAGAAAATAAATAATCCCCGTTGCAGCTAATATGCCTGATTAAATTTCCCCCAAAAAATTGTGTATTTGAAGAAAGCTTTAAAATGGCACAAGTAGTTTATTTAACTATTTATTATATCTTTAAAATGTGAACATACTTACATAAAACCATAATTAAATGTAACCTTTTCTAGTAGTATCATAATAATGTGAATGCGTGCCTTCAATGAAACTGGTGAAATCTTGTTCTGGTGCAAAAAAGCAGTTTCCTTCACATTAGACAACTAGTACATCATTTTATCGTATCGTTTCATCTATATTATTCCTAAATTAAACCAGGTTCCAGCTAGCCCTGCCATTGGTAAGTGGTGGTTAAAGTTGCTTCACTAATTAGAACACAACAGGTATACCTTAATTCCCAGCAAAAATTACGTCTCAGAAATGTCTAAATTCAGTTTTGTGTTCCCTTGTGACAAAGACTCCTAGACCAATGTCCGTTCCTTTGTCTTTACATTATGCCGTGTTATAAGCACTTATCAAAGCTGCTAAGCGAATGTTCGTTGTGCCACTCTTTACAGTTATAGAGTGGATACCCGAAGAAACACCACTTCTGACATCAAACAGACGCAGAAGTCCAAACTTGAAACTTGTAGACAGGGTAACTTGATGAGTTTCATCGTCGTCCATCCAAACATTTACGGTATCACATTCTGAACAAGTGAACGTACCGATCAATATTTTCGCTAGCTTCTGTTGATAAGGTTTTATGTTAATTTCAAAGGTGATCGTGCTGTTGGCTCTGGAAGGCTGCCAATGCCATTTATTGTCAACACGGTTGTTTGCCGATTGTCCAGGAAGCGGTCGTTGCCATCCATTATTCTTCACGGGAATAAGTGGGTGTTTGTTGCCAGTTTCTGCCAAAATTGTTGACCAACACTGCGTGTCCGTTACACTTGTTTCATTGTATAGGGGAGGGGGCAGGTTTATTGTGTTCTTCATTTTGTTTTGAATTTTTGTGGTGTTGGATATTTGACCTGCAGATCTTTCAAGGGTATCAACCACTCTTGCGAGGATACTATTGAATATTTTGGCTAGCAGATGCGCGACTATCGTATGGTATTTGATACTTGGGTGATGTCCATCCAAGGGGCTGACTAAGTCGTCAATTACACCACTATCTTTAAGTTGACAGTAAGCATTCTCCATATTCAGAGATGGAATATTATAGTATTCACTCAGTGGTTTACTGCAAATATCTCCATTGCCAAGACACAATCTCTGTTTGATCCCACACATAAAATTGACGTAAATTATTTGGGGCCAATCCTGTACGTTCACTATTTTCCTGGTTAATTCTTCCTGTGGTGAACAGCCATATTTGAAAACAAAGTCATTGACCGCAAACTCCCAAAGAACGACATCAAGTTCAGTCAAGTTCAGATAATTGTCTATACAGTATGTGAAAAACATACTTCCTGTAGCGCCAACCGCGCCATTCCGAAGAACTACGGGAGTCTTTAAAACATAACTGAGCATTACTCGAAGTTGTTCTGCGTAAAGATTTTTGGTGCCAACATTTGCAGCGGCAGAAATTGAACCACCGCTTACACCCATCACCAACTCACGTTTCGTCAGGATTACGTCCTGGATGGCACGCTCTAGAGTGGGAACTGCAAAGTTTTTATCGGGAAGAGTTTGTTTTAGTATTGTTTCATTAATTCCCAATTCAATAAACTGTATCTTAAGCTCGCCATCAAGGTAATTAATCCTCCCCCGTATATCCATCAAGTCGCGAATCAATTTAGTCTTGTCGTTGCCATTATCATTGCCATCCTCTCCCCTTGTTGTAGCCGCCTTCTCACGAGTTTCTAGAACAAACGTACACCGTTGTTCTGTAGAAGTAACGTCGCTTTTAATCTCCTGATAGGAATTGGGCGATGTTGCTCTCTGCCTTAGGGAAGTCGACTTGAATATGAATACGAGAATCCAGCACAGTACTGTTGCTGAAACCAATGATACAAACGCACTGTTGATATTCTTCATTTTAATACAGCATAATTTACTGCCGGAATCCTTAGAACGTCTAGACAGACCAGTCCTATAAAAGATCTAAAGGTTGTGCTCTTATTACAAAGATGGCATACCAAGAGGTTAAATATTTAGAGATCGGGTCAAGGACGAATAACCAATTTTGTTCTCGCTATTTTCCTGATTGCTAATATTCTTTCTCTAAATTTCAAATAAAAACTTTTTTTTTAAATATTGCCGCCATAACGTTGTGGAATGTTTGGTGTAAGAGGATTTTTTAAGTTCTTGAATTTCAAAAATCTACAGGGACGGGAGGAGGTGCCCATCCCACTTGGCTCCCTCAAACTACGATTCAACTTATACCGCCTAATGTCCAATTTTACTAACTACTTTGGGAATAAGCTGGCTCCATCATGTTATGAGGAAATTCAATTTCAAAATAAAAAGTTTGTTATTGTATGTATGTATGTATGTATGTATGTATGTATGTATGTATGTATGTATGTATGTATGTATGTATGTGTGTGTGTGTGTGTGTGTGTGTGTGTCACTCAAAATGTCAAGCTAGGCGGGGGAGGGTACTCAAATGTTCTGGATTTTCAAAGCAATCCCCCCCAGGTCATAAATCATGATGGCTCCCTAAGATAGAGGCATTCGCTGGCCTGGAGCTGAACACGTTAAAATACAACGAACGAATGGTTTATTAGTTTCATTATTGTTTCATACTCAGAAGATCAAAATTCAACGTCAGGCAAGTTGTTATTAACATTATTAACTCTGCTCAAAACTTTTATGAATAACAAACATTGACGATGATTTTTTCACGC
Source organism: Glandiceps talaboti (assembly GCF_964340395.1). Lineage (NCBI taxonomy): Eukaryota > Metazoa > Hemichordata > Enteropneusta > Spengelidae > Glandiceps > Glandiceps talaboti. The sequence goes on from NC_135549.1 coordinate 23,973,494, forward strand.
CCCAATACTATTAGGGGTATATGCACTTTAGTTGTGCCATTATGCTCAATAATACAAGAATTCACGGTTTTTGGTAAGTGTGTGTGTGTGTGTGTGTGTGTGTGTGTGTGTGTGTGTGTGTGTGTGTGTGTGTGTGTGTGTGTGTGTAAGGTATGATGCCATCTCTGACCAAACAACCATTATTATACCAGAAAACTTAACTTAATATTATTTGTTATGTATCATGTATATACATGAAGTCCAGCAAACTGGCGAAACAATAATTCTACCTGACACGTAGCACGTAGGCATACAGCCTTACCTTAAAGTTATTGATATACGATGATTCCACTGTAACTGTAGTAGTTCCCCAGATAGTATGAACCGAAGCTTATGTGATTGCTGTAATCTTAGAAATAACTTATTTCACGGACACTAATGGGGTTAGCGTCACAAAACGACACCCTACTGTGCTAAAGAAGACGTGTCATCCAGAGATCGGCAGACGGTGAGTTACCTGTATTAACACTTCTGACGTACTTCGTTGGTTTGTGTTTTTACATGAAGCTGTAATATTTTATTAGAGTAACATCTGGTCTATTAGGAAACTGATACTGCACAAAGATTGTCGTGAGCATTTTAAAAAAACACGCTGTATTTCGGACAAAAATACTCTTGTCGTAATCAAAGCCTCTGTATACTATAAGGGACCTACACTACCTAAGTTTCCGATCCAAGGTGAAGCTCATATAATAGTCAATATCCAAGGTTATTATAAACACTTTTATGGAAACATTCTCACAAGCCTTCCTGTAAACTTCCATTTGACTACAGGCTGCAAATCAGTCCAGCTGCAACCCGTTGTATTTTTTTCATCAAGTATAACCAAAAATAATATTCATCAAAAATTAGTAAATAACCTATAAAAAGACATATGTATTTGTTAATTAGATGACTGTCAATATTGTAGGTAGTTTAAATCTTAGTTTTGAATCTGTTACGATGTTAAAATTGTACCAGCTGTACCTGGAGTATCATTTTTCATTCAGACAACCACAATATTTGAAAATTGTTAAAATACCAATAATGAGACATTTAATCAGGGGTCGATAATATCCATAACGGGTACAGAAACAGGTTGATTTCACGATCGCCATTGAGGGCGCTGATTTTGGATAATCACGTGCTATTGGGAGAACTCGGACCTGGCATCATATTTTACAAATCTATGTCATCGTTCTACGTATACTAAAGTATAGAAGTACCTCCTTTTCTGCCATCAAATAAGCAAACGCCACCAGGTACGATTTTAATGCCATCAAAGACGTGAATTAACATTAAAATTAGGCTAGAAAAACTTAATTTAGGTTTATAATAATATATAATATATAATAGACATTTTCACTCGAATAAAAATGTTTGCTTAAAGTGTACATGCAAAGGGTGATACTTTTTTCGTCAATATGTTTATTTTGTGAACCTTGTGTTACTCTGAAAAAGCGGTGAGTTGAGTAACTATTACTGTAATATATTAATATTACTATTACAGTGTTCACATTTTTTGTACATCAGGTGTTTATTTTAGGTGCATATATGTGACACGGAGACCCTGCTATGGCCAATCTTCGAATATCAATTTTAGAATTTTGTGACTGGTTAACAAAGAAATGAAGTTAATGACCGTGTACGTGTGTACGGGTGGGTGACTGTGGATGGGTTTTAAATTATATCTCATGCATTTCAGGACTTCTAGAGTAACGACTTTGAATATATACTGTGAGTGAAGGTGTAAATCGTAATTATACCATATGGGAACTAAACTATATACATATACACGTCATCCTGTTCGGGTTATTACTACGGCTACGTACATAGTCTCGGTTGCCCAGCCTTACCGCTGATGGCTCACTTCATAGCCAAGCGAAATGCCAGCGGCGGAAAGTCTGGGTAACCCGAGACTATACTCCTAGCAAATGCTAGATAAAAACACGCCATGACCCATTTCTGCACAAAATACAAAATATATGTAGCACAGTTATTTTCATAATACTTTCTAAAATCCACTTTTTAATGTTTTTTTTTAAATTGTTGCATTTTCTCACATACCACACAGCATCTGCGCTGTAAATGACTTCGAAGTATAGGAGATTTTGGTTGACGAAGTTGTGCTTTTTAATTCAGAAATCCTACTTCGAAGGCAAAATATATTCCTTTAACATTTAAGTCGAAGGGTTCGCCGAGTTCAGATTAACTTTACTGACGTTAAAATGTCTATCAGTTCAAATGATAAATAACTCTAACAAAAATAAAGTTGTCAATTATTCTCCATGTAAGTAAAACTATGCACAGTTTTATCAATGACAACACTGACTTATTTTCGTGTGCTGCTATTTGTTGTGCATAACTTGATATAGTTTGAACACCATTTATTTAAGATATATTCACACTCTGACAATGATTTTAACAAATACCTATAGGAATACTGACACACACACACACACACACACACACACACACACACACACACACACACACACACACTGTCTGTTATCCAACGTCTATGCCCACATAACACTCTCTTGTAAATATATACGCCATGCGTACATTGTATGAACGCCCACAAATACAGAACGAAGAAGTTCTTTGTTCTCTGAAGAACTTACTAGGTAAATATTGTAAGCTTTACTGTTCCGATAGTCAACACTTCCGGGAATGCATGAACACTTTTCCAATAGTCTAAGACGTCGTTGTCGAACTATAGGTGAACAATTGTTACGGCGTTGGGTGTTTTGGTTCTCCAATCATGTGGAACGGTTTGCCGTGACTTTTACTATGGCTGATTTTAATCATTGGACATTAATTACAGTGATATACCGGTATTTCGTCGACAGACAACAAATACTTGACCAGGCATGCAATGATTCTTTACTTTAAGCAACCTTTCCAGTTAAACGCCGTACGGTTTCTACATGTTTGAACATGTTACAATGACAGTCTTCTCGGATAGTGAGATAGTACTCTCATTCTAGAAGAGAATTTTGAACTTCGTTGATATTACATATGATTATAGTCATGGGCCCCTAGCTATCTCTCGACACCTCTATTTCAGATAAACTAATGTAACATGGTGGTCACCTCAAATAATGCAATTGACAGGATAAATGGATGGATGAATGGACAGACAACACGTTCAGACAGACATACAGACAGACAGACAGACAGACAGACAGACAGACAGACAGACAGACAGACAGACAGACGTCTAGACAGACAGACAGACAGACAGACAGACAGACAGACAGACAGACAGACAGACAGACAGACAGACAGACAGACAGACAGACAGACAGACAGGCAGGCAGGCAGGTCAGCCGGCCGGCCGGCCGGCCTACATACATACATACATACATACATACATACATACATACATACATACATACATACATGCACATAACATACATACATACATACATACATACATACATACATACATACATACACATAAACCAATCTGGTGTGCTGGTGAGGGAAAACTTGATAAATAGGCCAGTCAACCCCTATGACGGGGAAGACTCATTTTTCGTGGCTAGATTAAGGGTAGAAGTACTTGCATCAGATATTGAAACACCACTGATTTTCGCAATCGTTCTCGTGACTAGTAATAACAACGCCCACCAAAATGTAGTGTATGGTGAACCAACAATAACTTGATCTACCTCCCACAAACTGCTGACTTAAGCATAATGGAGATTGCCGTGACCTCATCCTGAAGGCCGAATAGCCTAGCACTGGCAGCCAATTCAAGGAATGAATGAATGAATGGTTACTGGTGCATGCGCACTACAATAGCTACTGACAAAGAATGAGTCCTATGACCATATGTAATGGGTTGTCCCAGTATATATGTCACGTGTTTACACACAGCGTGGGCGATTGATTCACTTAATGGGAAAGTACGTATATTCACTGGGGGGTATTTTTAGCTGACTAAGATGAAAGTAAAACTTTCGGGCACACTTGCTTGAGACACCTTATACACTCTAGAACCATTCCGTATTGTGGAACACTTTCTCACATCCTTTCTACTCAACGTTAAGAAGGAGAACCATTCTACCTACGGTATCCTTGACTGCACACGGTAGGTCATAATGTTGAATATATGTGTTAGTACAGCCAAGTTCACTCTAGAAGGACTGTGGTACAGGCGATTTCATGTTAGTGTTGCCTTTACTGGCTATGCCTGAATACAACGATGCAGACACCAATAAGATACTACACAGTCTACTCTTAATCTTTAATAGCAAGATCGCAATTTCTTGTCATTTTGTCTAAATGAAGTAACAGACCAAGTGAACACTAACACGAAACAGACAGTATTTAGTTCTTGTGAATATTGGAGAAGTTGTATTGTGGCTCCTTTTAATTGAAGGACTGGTCGGTTTCTCCGCAGTCTGGGGGTGGGGGGGGGGTCGTGGATTCTTCCATCGGGCCGACAAAAAGTCACCGACCCCCTATCTGTAAAACCAAATTCTAAAACATGATGACCCCCCCCCCCATATAAGATATTCAAACAAGAGCTTGACACTAGGATATGTACACCTCATGTGGGAGGGGGTCCTAGGGGTCAAACCTTATAAGCCCTGAAGGTTTTTTACTCTTAAAGAGAATTTTAGGCTATCGAAAATGGGATATTTTTTTAATTCTATCACAGTCCAAAACACAATGACCCCCCCCCCATCTACAATTTTCAAAACAGCATGACCCCCCTATACTACTGCCAATTTCAAAAACAGGGTTACAACCCCCACCCCCGGCCGAAGAACTGACCGGTCCCTAATATCAAATATTGTCGTGCTATAAGACGTTCCACATTGTATAGATCTGGTTCCTTACCGGCCGGATGCATATAATATAATTGTATTTTCGTATTAAACCCCAGTCAGTGTCATTATAAGTAGTTTACATTCAAATATCAGTAAACCAGCACTCGTAGAGCCGAGTTATGAATTTTCAAATATATTTAAAGAGATGGGCACAAACAGATGGCAGATGCACTGTAATGACCTTGGTTTTAAGGGGGGGGGGGGGTTTCCATCCATTTAAAGACTGTTTGCCCATTGAAAAAAACAGTATGGTTTGATTAATGATGACTAAAATCTGTTCACACTTTCGATTCAGAGGGTTGATTTGTAAAACATGGAGGACAGGACATCTTTGGGTGAAAGTGATAAGATTGTGTCTGGCGAGTTGGAAGGCTATGCTACAATACAAATTAATGACAGTGAACCCATGCCACTGATATCACGACAGGTTAAAGCTGAGTAAGTATAATATACAAACTTTCTACATGTGTGACCATGACGCTGTTTCAATTGATGGTATTGTCAGAAATCAATGAACGATCGCCCAATCATCTTTTCCTCTAGTCTAGTTCCAGACAGGGACAGTATTAAGGATTAAAAACTTCACCACTTTCCCAGTTTAGTCAAGGCCCCGACGAAAGGTGTTAATCGTGGTTCTACCGCACAGCGAGCGAAGCTTGAACGGCCTATATGTCAGTAGTAATCCATCATAAATTGACAGGCTGTCGTCATCGTTCTCATGTTTCTAGGATCTAGGACTGATATGATATGTAAATGTTCAACCAGGACTCTACCTCCAGTCTGTAAACTGAAATCAGGTGGGGACGCGACGACGTCGTCATGTTTATTATGAACACGGTTGGGGGGAGCACATATATCTGTGCTCGAACAATGGCCTTGAATTGACTAGACTGGGAAAGAGATGAAGTTTTTAATACGCAATACTGTCCCTGTCTGGCGAACTAGACTACTATTCCTCCAACTTGCCATGCGTATGTATGTATGTATGTATGTATGTATGTATGTATGTATGTATGTATGTATGTATGTATGTATGTATGTATGGATGGATGGATGGATGGATGGATGTATGTATGTATGTATGTATGTATGTATGTATGTATGTATGTATGATGTATGTATGTATGTATGTATGTATGTATGTATGTATGTATGTATGCATATGTATGTATGTATGTATGTATGTATGTATGTATGTATGTATGCCTGCCTGCTTGTCTGTCTATCTGTGTGTCTGTGTGTCTGTGTGTCTGTCTGTCTGTCTGTGTGTGTGTGCGCCTGTGTGTCTGTGTATCACGCACGCACGCACGCACGCACGCACCCCCCCTTTCCACACACACGCGCACCTGCATGCGGGCTGTTGTTTTATTCATGTGTATTTTTTCATGCTGTTTATTTTCAGAGCTACGGTGAGTAAAGCATTCAGCGAGTTATTGGCTACAACTCTGGTTGTCATGTCTGTGGTTTTCGTCATAACCGTTGCACTCAACAAAGACAAAAATCTTGATCTGCCGTATGATGGTGTCGATTGGTATTATTTATTTCTCTACTCAACTTCTATACTTGCTATGGTAGTCATGAGACTAAAGATGATTGATAGATCTGCGAATATACCAAAAAAATCTGGCTCGTCATATGTCAAAGGTATGTATGTATGTATGTATGTATGTATGTATGTATGTATGTATGTATGTATGTATGTAAAAAATATAATGCTGCTAGGACTGTAGTACAAAGAAATGCATATGGAACTAATAAATCAGTCCGTATAAATAGCTGTTAAATCCGACGTTTAGAATAAATATTCTTTTTCAAAGGAAAAATCAGTGAGACACAGAAATGTTAGGTCAAAACCAGAACATTTCTAAATAATTTCTGTGTCTCACACCGATTTTTCCTTTGAAAAAGAATATTTATTCTAAACGTCGGATTTAACAGCTATTTATACGGACTGATTTATAAGTTCCATATGCATTTCTATGTATGTATGTATGTATGTATGTATGTATGTATGTATGTATGTATGTATGTATGTATGTGTGCACGTGTGCACGTATGCATGTATACATGTATGTATGTATGTATGTATGTATGTATGTATGTATGCACGATGCACGTATTAATTTACGTATGTACGCACGCCCCCCCCCCCACGTACACACGTCTTTAGGTTATTGTTTTCAATTTGAAAGGGGTACGTTACTCCAGGAAATAAAGGTATTTTCATAAACTTTGGGATCTTTTAGAATGTCATTTCAATATCAATATTTCACATCACATAAATTTCGCTCGTTTGCCAAGAAACGTCAAATTGAAACGCTATTTCACCTGATCCCTTGTTCATACAGTGGTGCACCGCGCCACAATGCATACGATTTATAACGTTGCGTTGCGTTGTGTTGTGTGTAATCGCCAGCTTCGGTGACATAATTTAAAAGAATAGTACTTTCATTTGTTCATATAGATTTTGATATTTTATGTTCTTACCGGGATTCACCTTCATAATCAGTGAAAATAAGACGCAACAACTTGAAGACCCGCCAAGGATTTCTTGCAGCGTTGCTCAATCTCTCTAACAATGAAATGAAGTGTTATCATACTAAACTACTGTTTATCGTTCCAGTCGGTGCGACATTGTTTGGTATATGTGTAATGATGTTATCAGGGTTTAAGTTCGCTGCAATAGTGGATAAAAGCTACGAAAATGCTGACTGGGTGAATGCAACAGAATCTGTCGTCATGATCATATTCATATTAGCACAAATGATATTCGTGTCTTCGTATTCTGACATCTGCATCAACAAGTGGACCACACTTGCCAGGTATGGTTTCATAAAGTTTCCAATTTTGATACTGACAATTCACTGCTACACGGAACTACTTCATAAAATAAGCACGCCACTGGAAATCCGTTTTATTATTTTTTGCAATATATTGGTTACTGGGAAGTTTGCCAAATATGACAATTTGCGACTCGCTCATCGACAACCGTTCGCTCGGTAATTTTATTTGGCTTTGTCGATGTCTTCACTGTACTATGTTTTACATTTTTACGAATAAAATAACATTTCACTGTCATGTCAGTTTGATATGACTGTGATTATGTGATTCAAATGATGTTTCCATGCCACTACATAGGATATATGATAAAACCTTTACGTCTCGGATATGGCTTATGTGGACTTCAGCAGTACTGCTTACGTGTTCACTTAAATTTGGGCCCTCCCGCCGTGCAACGTCGGTCATCGAAAACCAATATATCGGCCGTAAAGATTAATAACAGATAGATTACCCATTCATTTTCTTTCCGGAAGATATATTAAACAATTTTTTTCTTCATCTTTTGTCTCGACAGGGTTGGTGCTACAATCATCTGGGCTACCAATGTCAGTGGATGGGTTCGTGCTTATGTATATGAAATTACAGACGAATGGAAAACACAGGAAGAGGAGTTTGAAAGACTTCACCTTTGTAATAATGTAACAAAAGACCATAAAGAACACGAACAAGATCAATTTCACAATGGTTAGTTTTATTGGAATTATGATTTTGATAATTGTATACGCTAAGTGCTTTAAATTCTGTTCTTTCAGTTGCTGGTGAATTTTCATAAGTTATTTGATTTCGCTTTACAACATGACAACTTAAATTTGGGAAATATAGTGTTCATTTGAGTTTGATTGAATGGAAGAGAATTCAAGCCAATATATTATATTGCACTCTGAGGTTTTTGACTAACATCTCGACAAACTCATCTCAAACAGACTTTATCTAAGCCTTAGGCTAATAACAAGTTGTGTGGTTCCGATTACATTCAATTTTACAATAGGTGGGGTAGATAGATTTTTTATTTAATTTTATGATTATTTTGAAATTCATGCACGACTGTCTAGTTCAGGTTTTCAATTGTTTTCCATATGGCCCCTGTGTTGTTTATTTCTTCCTATCAGATGTACATCCATTTCAGATTGGAAGAACAGTTTTATACGATCTTTTTAGTTGATGTCAGTTTCCGCATCCACTATTTCTGGAGAGACTTTAACAAAACTTTCGCGATTTTATTTTATATTTTTCTAATATGTAAAAGCAAAAAGTGGAGGATCGGCAGTGAAAAACTAGTTGGGATTGGGTACCGGAACCAAACACTTTTTTCTAGGCCTTATATATAGCCATGTAGTCTATGTAATCGGGTATTTGCAAACCCACCTCTTGAGTATTTTCAATGGTGCCTTATGGGAAATATGATGATAAACATAAATCAATCACTTTTATAAAGAAAATAATTATGTCCTATTGCTTTTAACCACAAGCAATTTAGTCTTACAGATAACTACAAATACTCCCACATTTCCTTTGTGTCTGCGCATGCTCGCTTTAGATGTCGACAAGTTTCCTATATTCATGATATTGTTACCTTTATAAATTATTATAATCATATTGCATAGAAATGTGGGATTGCATTATAGTTGGCCACAGGCGTTACACAGAACAGTAAGCTAAGGCCAAGTAAAAAATATTGTGTGTTTCAGATCGTAGTTTAAGCCTCCTATTCTAAACATTTTTTTTGAATGTTTAAAAACAAAAAAGATAAGACATTCTTTGTCTTCTTGACCTTCATACACGTCTGTTTTCTTTCCCCACCAAGTATGTACATATTCAATCAAGCAATATCACAGCAGGGCTATTCTGACCGACATTGATTGTTTTTGGGTCGAGGCAATGTTTTTCACAATTAAAAAGATAAATGAAAATAAAATAAAATCCCGACCTACCTACCATAGTTTCTGTGGCTGCATGTTTTCGGAAACACACAGTTATTTTTTTTTTTCGCCTAGCTTACAAATACAGTACATTTGTTTAGCCTGTAACCTATAACCTGGTTTATTAATGTAAAGATGTTTTATCTCCAGGGACGCTGCAAAATTTGACACCAAACACCAACCCATCGTCAATGGACAATTTCATGGACATCTACAGAACATCTGGAGAGTTCCTCGTGCCATCAGCAATGGAATACGATATTATCATGGCGGGAATTATGTATTTCTTTTATACTAATATTGGAACCAGTAGAAGCATCGAGCACAATTATCAGAAATTGGTGAAAAATCGCACTTTTGAATACAGCGTGGGTGGATTCGCGCTTGGAGTTGTAACTTTAGTGGCGTCTGTTGGTATCGCAATCGGGTATGCAATTAAAGCTCCTAACAACTGGAAGGACAATAGTGGTTATGAAGCCGAATCATTGTATTATGGGTTTCTCACCGTATTGTACACTATGTGTAATATCGCCAGTCTGTTCTCACTAATCAAAATCTACAGAAGTGATTGGCTCCCGGATGACTCGGCGAAAGCCGAAAAGCGATTGGAAACCAGTCTATTAGTGATTTCGTCAGTAGGCAAGATTGTACACCCCTTGTTTGTAATCATGTCAGCGCTTTCGTACATCCATTGCTCAAAGCACAACGCTCAGATACTCATCATCAAGGAAATTTGTGGAATCATAGGCGTCTATTTACAAGTTTTCTTCATATACGACACTTTGCATCGCTCTCCACCTCGGAACAAGTCAAATGCCATGATAGTTCGTCAGTTCGTAATGTTCTTAATTTTTGCAAATTTGACCATGTGGTGGATGTGCTTCTACGAGATCAAGTTCTTGTCAGTCCATCCGATTCAATACTGTTTCTATGGTGTTAGGACCTGGTCGCTCATCTTACATTTGACTACTCCTTTGGAAATATATTTTAGATTCCATTCTGCAATATTACTATTAGGGATATGGGAGAGCTTCTGAGTATGGTGACATCATGCACGGCTCTTGCATGTACATAGTCTATAGTTCCTATACAGTATCGTTACCATTATATGTCCACTCACTAGAAACCACAGCTGCCATCCAGACTAGCATGTACGATATGTTATCCATTTTGAGTGTAATGTAACAAAGGCCACATGCTAGGCTTGTAAATAAACCAATATTGAAATAGTATACTTTACACTTTAATATGAATGCTATAAACGAGTGTAGCACATAGAGAAAGTGCTTTACTTCAGTTTTACTCGTTGTACTGAAAGCAGTGTACTACATACATGTACCTGCTGTGGCAAACCATTTGACTATTTTCCATGTACGAGTTTCTGATCATGGTCATGATTTTCCTGAGCTGCTAAAGCTATTAGAGGGTTGACATTTAAATAATCAGAAATGGGGTTAAACTTAGAAGAGATGCCAGCTATAATTATATTGTTTACGTACCGATAATCCCACGCCTGCATGCCATTGAGTAATTATAAACTAGTTAAAGTGGCCATATGGATGAGAATTTGGTATTTATTTTGGATTTTTATTTGATAGAACAGCTTCACTATGTTTTTCTACTTGAAAAAATAATGTGAAAGAACATATACCAAGTCCATGTTCACAACTCAATAAACTGCAAAACATTAAACAATGTGTAAAATGTTTGTTATTGTACATACAATAACAAACTTTTTACACTTTTTGCATCTTTTTGCAATGTATTGAGTTATGAATATGGACTTGGTATATGTTCTTTCACATTATTTTTTCAAGTAGAAAAACATAGTGAAGCTGTTCTATCAAATAAAAATCCAAAATAAATACCAAATTCTCATCCATATGGCCACTTTAAAGTGACCATAATGATGAGAAATGAATATCGATTTTGTGTGTTTTTTTTAAAAATTAATAACAAAACTTTACTGTGTATAGATAGTTGTCTTTGAGTTTAAAATGATATTTCATTTACCCATGCATATTTGTTTGTTTGTAACGTTTGTTTGTTTGTTTGTTTGTAACGCGGTTTCTGGGCTCCCTGTGCAGCAACGGGACACTACATTGTACATTCATTTGCCAATGGTTAATTGGATTACAACGGACATAAACTGTATTTTGTACCATGTTTAAAACGGGCGAGTTCTCGTCTTGCGTACGTACAATTGTATAATTCCACCCGGACTGTTTGAAAGCCATTTGAACTCCACATGTCGTGTCTATGAATATTGGCTGCTACATGAACTATAATTTGTTAGATAATGCCTGTCATCACCATAGTTACGTATAAGCTTTGTTTCTTTATGTTGTATAAATCTGACGAGTGTTATCTGTGACTTATTGCAAGTTCTGTTTCATTGCATATAATAATATTTTTGGTTAAATACAATATTATCAAAATTGATATGTTGTTCTAGTCGTCTCCTTTATGTGGTACTCCATTCTATCCCTTATAGTTATGTGTGTCACTCGACCACCTTGTGATAATCTCCAATGAATATGACAGATTATAGTAACATAAATGTGGACTTACAGCAAGTATAACGAAGGCAACGCTTGGCTTGGACTGATAATGAGTAACACATTGACATAAACTAATCCCCAGTAAAATGGGGGCACTATAAACCAAAAACTAACTAGGGGGTGGGGGTGGGGCTATACCCCTCTTAGATCACTATCTACTAGGACGTACAATCTCTAATTCACCATTCACCAGTATCTCCAGATATCAATTCACGATCACCAAATATTAATGTGATTCGCCATTCAGCAGTAAGGCTTAAATTGTGTAAATTCGCCAATATCAAATATACAGGTTTATCATAGTTTGACTAGCCTTAGAATCATCTTAACATTACGTAAAGTGTATAATGGTGGAGTTTTCTATCGGGCCGACAAAAAGTCACTGCCCCCCCCCCCCCCCCACACACACCTATAAAACCAAAAAGGAATGAGCCCCATCGCTTATTTCTAAAACATATTATGTTAACCCCCCACCCCATCACATTTACATGGCGGGTATTTCATCGTGACTCAGAGTGGACTGCTTGCCTATGTCTCGCAAATACTTAATACTAGAACATCACGTAATTAGTGACTGCATAGTGATGAAAGAAGTTTACATGCAGTAGAATGTATGAGGAAAAGGTTGGATGGGAATATGTACATCTCTCATGGGGGTTAATTCTAAAGGGGTCTCCGCCTAGAAACTCTGGATGTTGTGTGACTCTTCAAGCCGTCTATTCAGATATTTTCGGGCAATAATTTTCAAGCTTTACAAGACAGCATCATCATATAACTAGCAACTAAATCGGTTTGATTTTAAAAAAAGGAGAGTTTAATATCATCTTGAGGGTTAAAGGTAGGGGTAGATCTTGGGATGGGGATACGTCCACCTCTCATTGGCGATAGTTTCTTTACTTTAAGAGTCTGTTAAGGCAATTTTTAGATGTAAACAATAATTTCACAGCTGTAAAAGACAGTACCATCTCAAATTAGCTATTAATCTTTATACATGGGGTTAAAGTGTTAGGAAAATTTAAATAACATCATGGCAGTAAAAGGTACATGTGGTTGTTGATTGAATGAGTACCTCCCATTCATCGGGGGAGGGGGAGGGGTCCTAGGGGTCTCCTTCTAGCAGATCGAGTTTTTGTAGCTCTATATACAGCTATTATTTTAAGTTATTCATAGCCTTTTAAGGTTATAACTTCGCAAATCCAAAAAGCTAAAGTTCATTTAAGTTTCGCATGTCACATACAAGTTGTAATAAAGTCTATAACATTGGTATAGTGGCACTACTATAATTGCAGATAGTAAATTCACATATACCTACTGTGCTGACAGTTTTGTGTCTGGTGACTGACACATAACTGGCGCCCTCAACGATGACCAAGGACTGAGCTACAATACCACACGGCATGAAAGCATAATATAAATAATTGAATGACATGTAATCGTATATAAACTTTTATGCATTGAATGGTATATAATCATAAATATTTATGCCATTGACTGGCAGATAGGCATAATATAAATATTCATCTGTTGAATGGCATTTTTGTCATATTATGAACGTGTGCAGTTGAATGGTGGTGGTCATATATTTATGCATTGAATGGCATAGTCATAATATAATCAGATATGCAGTTGAATGGTGCAATCATATATTTATGCAGTGAATGGCAGTCATAAATATTTAATATAATCATGTATGCAGTTGAGTGGCACATAGTTGTAATATATTATTTATGCATTAATCTAAATAATCATGCTATTATCATGAATGCATAATTTTGAATGGCAGCTGGGCATTCAGTACCTGTCAATTGGACATTATATTGCAAATGCAGTTGGGAATTCTACCCATAGTCAAATACAATTCTTCACCAGATAGAACAATTTGGCAATCTTTGGGAGTGCAACAATGACAGAAAGCTGTTTCAGACTATGTCTTTTTAAATAATATTACTGTAAAAAAAGAAAATATACTGCAAATAGTTTTTTTTTTTTTACAAATTTATTTCAGAATTTAAGATAACAAATTCATAATACCCAATATGAATAGGAATTTGACAATTGAGAAAATGCACCACTTTTAACTTTACCAAACACAATAATCCCAAATCCACCTTGCATTGAAAATAATTCAATACTCTAAAATAATCAAAGCTTTGATATTAGAACCCCAAGTACCATTTCTTTGCATGATAGTTCATGTAAGCACAAGTCATATGGCAAAACACTCGAATGAGGTATGAGCTAAGTGTGTTGCTATGGTTACTAAGTACCAGGTCTCATTCCAATCACTTAAGTTGGTTGTCACTAGTTCCACAAGTGACTTGTGCCAACCTTATTCTTTTATTTCAGTCTTGTGTATATAGTCTGTGTGTTTTCCCGCCCACATGACTGTACAGATGGATCACATAAACAGCTGACTAAATTTCTTTTCCCCGAGAAGACAATGATTTTTTTTATGAAGCCAAGCATAATCGTAAAGTGCCCAGCTGTTAATCCTGCCCATCTCTGAATAGTTCAGATGAAAGATCATTGACACTCCATGCAGCTCAGTGTGTATAAGCTATGGAATAAATTACTATCAATTACCCACTGATACTGAAATACCATCGTATTCAGCCATATCAAGTTTTAATATATGGACCAAGAATACTGCATGTGACATTCTAACAATATTTTGAATAACTTGGATCGTTCTCTCTGACAAAATATATGATCTGAAGTGTTACACAAGAGTCGAGTTTGTTGCCACTGGAGTCTGTGAAAGACTCCACGGGATACTATGTTGTCGATATTAAGACTCAGGTGTTACTTTTTGCACTGTATAACCTAGAATGCAATCAATTTGTACCTTGCATGCTGTTAATGGCCGACGACATCACTGTGGATTGTCGATTGCGATGAGCTGACATGCCTTAAGGCTTCATCTTCATCAACTACCTCTAACTATAAATCAACTGTCGTCAATTTAGTTTCAAACGACCATTGTAGTCACTAGAGATGGGCCATATGTCACATTTACTGCCATCTTTGTACACAGTGCAAGGCACAGGTGTGAGGAGATAACACCTTGCAGCCATGTCACATGGCAGACACATTCTCATATTTGTTTTACGTCCTTGAAGTAGCTGCTATTTTTGAGGGCACATAGAGGAATTACTTTTAAGGGCAGCACTTTTTATTTCTGTATTTCTAATGACCAACCAACCCATCCAACAGTATATTTCTAAGGTTCAACAAAATAATTTTTAAAAAATGATGTTTCTACAGCTGAATCAGAGAAATACAACAATGTCACTGATGGTATAAAGGTCAAATATTTTTCTGGATGAAAATTACTATTCATTGCTGAAATTTGTGACCTTAAATAAAACAAATTAATACTTCATAGTTTCCTTGCGACTTTAAAATTGTCATTTCTAATCCACACTGTCAAAAAAAATCATGATTATTAATTGAAAGCATCGCAAATTTTAAGTAATGATTTCTGTGATAAGAAATTTAAATTTTTGCATTTTACAGACTCAAAACTAGTTCCCAAAGGCTATTTTCTTTCCTCCAATTTTTGTCATTTTCATGTACATTTGTACAGTAGAAATAAAAAAAACCTGTACATTTTCAATGCAGCTTTACCATATAATGTGTTTATAAGTACCTCCATGTATATGCCAACATACTACAAGTACACAGATAGTGATTACCTGGTACAATAATTCATTTTTACATGTACTAAATTTTTGCTCTTTTTACTGTCTTTTCTTTTCTAGTTTTGAAACAATCATATAATAATAAAATAATTCTTAAACATGACTAGCCCAGAAGCTATCCTGTTATATACCTCTGTATATATGTGTGTGTGTGTGTGTGTGTGTGTGCGTGCGTGTGCGCACATGTGTGTGCATGTGTGTGTCTGTGTGCATAAGAAAAGAGAGATTATGAATACCTGTTGTTTTCAGTGAAAACCGAATCACTGAAGTATTTACAGAAACCATCCAGAATAGAAATTGCATAAAAGCATAACATTTACATACATGTAGATAGAAGTGTTTTTAAACTCTTAGACTGTCACATAATTTGGATTTTCAATTTCATGGCAAATATGATTTTGGAATATTCATCACCTCTCTTGATCACTCACCTCAATGTTTAACTTAAAACCAGGAAGAGCATGTATCAATGTAGACTGTAAGATATGCCAAGTTATTCAGCCCTCACTGGCCTCCTCCTCTGAGAGGGGTTGGCCGATGTGTGAGGATGCCCAGTCACGGAGTACCTTACACACTTAGTATCAAAGTTGGTTTCTTTGTACAAAAACTGATTTCAGCTATACTTTTACTCATAAATTGATATGTTGTTCTGTTTTATTGCATGTGAAGCAATTAATCTTCAATATATGACAATAAAACAATTCAACTGCAATATTCATTACTATAATGTACAAATATCGTTTTAGCTGACATGGAAGTATTTTTTCTTCAAAACTTGATATCAACGAAAATCAGAGTACTTGATAAAAAAAATTTTTAACCAAGTTTACATGTCTTCCATCTATCTTTGAAATATTGAAATGTTTTGTTTACCTAGTACGCTATTGGACCTCCTCTAACTCAGTGAGGGTTGGGTGTGTGGGGGATGGGGTGGTGGTGGTGGTGACATCTTACATTTTGTATATCTACTACTACTACTACTACTTCTACTACTACCACTACTACCTGAAGTCTGAAGTGAACTGGTGAACATAATTCATAACATGCAAAAAAAAAAATTCTTGTGGGAAGAGGAAGACAAGATTATTGTATATTTCATTTTTTTTTTACATTTACAAATTTCCTACCTTTAATAGTAAGTTGGATTATATGATTATATCATTCTCGGTATCAAATTTATCCCTTGTTATGTACAATTTATTTGCCACTACTTTAGACAGCAAATACCTTTTTTTCTGTGTGGGAGATGTTAGATTGAGGTTGGAAAAAGATACAAAATATTACATTGTTTGAAAAAATCTGTAACCTCATATTTATCTGGGGTTTTTTTTCCAACTGTAATCTGACAAAGTATATTGAATTTCTATAGTCTCTTATAAGGACATACATTCAGGTAAATTTAATGGCGTAAGCTGCTTTTTTTCACTTCTACTTTAAAATAATTTGCGAAAAAACTACTCGCATAAATCAATGACTGAACTGAATCTAGTACATACTATGCCTAAATATGCAGCATTGAGCTTTGCCAATGGCGAGAATGCTTCAGACTTTGTAAGTACTGGAAATACCACAAGTACATTTTAAACATGCATCACATATTAACCCCTATTTAAAACAAATGAACTCAGTTTGTGCCCCCTTTAACCTTGTGCAACTAAGAATAGTTGAATCGGATTTCGTAATATATTCAAATATCTAATGCAAAAATAGAAGAGTCAATCCGAGCTTTGAAAGTGGCTGAAAAGATATTTAAATACACGTATAACACGTACAACTCATTGCATAAAGGTGAAAAGTAGTAGCCTCTCTGAGGACTTGATGTTATCCAAATTCAGACATGGAGAGTAATCTAACAAAGTACTATCTTGTCAGGGGAACCTGAGGGAATAAACAAGTTCATTTGCTTTAGTCGCAACCAATTGCTTTTTTCCTACTTAGCTTTTTTGCCACACAACTTCTCACCAAAATGGTAATTTTCCTAATCAAACATGGCCCTTTAATGCCTGACACCCTATATATAGGGTATATATAATTACAATGAATTACAGAAACCAAGTCATTAAAGCCTGATACCCTATATATAGGGTATAATTACATAGAGTTACAGAAACCAAGTCATTAAAGCCTGATACCCTATATATAGGGTATAATTACATTGAATTACAGAAACCAAGTCATTAAAGCCTGATACCCTATATATAGGGTATAATTACATAGAGTTACAGAAACCAAGTCATTAAAGCCTGATACCCTATATATAGGGTATAATTACATAGAGTTACAGAAACCAAGTCATTAAAGCCTGATACCCTATATATAGGGTGGAATTACATAGAGTTACAGAAACCAAGTCATTAAACCCTGATACCCTATATATAGGGTATAATTACATAGAGTTACAGAAACCAAGTCATTAAAGCCTGATACCCTATATATAGGGTGGAATTACATAGAGTTACAGAAACCAAGTCATTAAATCCTGATACCCTATATATAGGGTGGAATTACATAGAGTTACAGAAACCAAGTCATTAAAGCCTGATACCCTACATGTAGGGTGTAATTACATAGAGTTACAGAAACCAAGCCATTAAAACCTGACCCTACAGGGTGTAATTACATAGTTATAGAAACAAAGTCATAAGTAACAACCGAATATTCAAATAAGGTTAGAAAGATTTGCTTTCTACGGTATAATGTCGTAAACAGACAAGTTCCCCAAAACTTTGTAAATGTATCCATATTTGCATGATTATTCTCTAAGGTGGACATCTGATGCTTTGACAGGGTTTTGTGACATTCTTTGCATAATCCATGCGACAAGGTCTCTGATTACAATGGCGGCATCTTCTTTTGGTTCCTTGTGCAGTGCATGCCAATGTCCGGGATATACCTAGAATAGAATGAACACATTTATGACATTACATAACTCAGAAGTAAAAATCTTGCTGCTACTTTTGTTCAAGAAAACTTCCAACGTATTGTATAGATTGGCACCAGTCCATTGGGGGATTTTTTTTGTTTTTTGTTTTAATGTTTCGAATTTGTTACTAAGGTAAGGTTACTATATATGCAAATTAGTCTTAGTACCCACTCATCTGATTTGCTAGAGAAATCTGTGCAGTTGTCTTATCATTCTCTCTTTGTTCACTCTTTATTGACAACTTTCAGTCGATAACATCTGAGCGCTGGTGACTTTAATACACCAGTCCCTTGGGAGGTTACCCCGAGAAAAATTCCAAAAATAGTTGACCACTTTGACCTTCCTGAAATTTTAAAATGACTCACAAATTCAAAACATTTTAAGATTATGAGACATAAAAAATCTCCCAAGAGACTGGTGCCAGTCTATCTATTGTACATTAAACTCATAAAAAAAACCTCTTGGGTACAAATTCTTTAAACAGATAAGTCAAAATGATGTCTAAATTTTAGAATTGGAAATGGCCATAAATGTTGTGTTCACAGGAAATTACAGATTTCCTTGAAAATAAGATGATGATTCCCCAAATTATTTTATTATTTTAAAAAGACAAAGGAACAAGGTGTCATGTGGCAAACTTTCGAGAGATTTCAAGAACTTTTATTTTCAGGGAAATTGCTCTTCAAAGGTGTATTCTATCTTAAACCACATACATTATTAATGTATGAAATCAAAGATAAATGTTTGCTATATCATATGCTTAATCTTCACTTGCCAACTACAAAGTCTCACTCCAGGCAGAGATTTGAAGTGACAAGATGTCCACATTCACATGAATCATAATTATTGAAATATCTCAGTAGCTATTTGTTGAGGTTTTCAATATGTAGGCGAACACCCTGTAAAATTTACAGTTTTTTATACTACATGTAATTACAATAATGTAACTTTTTCAGTATAATTTCTACATGTAATGTGTATCAGTAAAGTGTCACAGGAAAACGTTTCACATTTCAAGTTTCAATTATTCACATAAACACAAATGGCATGTAAATATTTATTAAGACCCTTGCAACAAAATACTTTGCTTGTAAGAGTGAAGGGGGGATGTGGAAGGGTGAGGATCTCCGTACACTGAGACTTCAACCACGTAAGGCCATTCTCTATATTTGTCTTTCTATATACAGGTGTATAAAAATTATAAGTGTAATTATTCGTTTAGTATGTGAAACAATACATATTATTACAACCCCATGACACGCCTCAGCAAGTTTGGGGTACTTAGGGTATTTGCATGAGGACCTGCAGTGTTATCTGTGTTTGTACTTTCATGAGTGTAGCAGGTCAAAGTACAGCAGAAACATCGCAAGCACTAAATTACAAATACCCCAAACACTACTGTATGCATACACACAGGTGCAAGTAATCACTGGTGTATATGTAATAATTAACAATTGACAGTTGACACTTAATTTTTTCATACACAGGACCAAGTTCCTATGCATCGATATCCCATAATCTATTGCTGCCTTCAGTGGCGCCATGTTTGCCTTATCACATAGTTTATGTTACACGCTCACCGACTTTCTGAAGAAGATACTGTGACACACAACTTTCAGGGTGTTGATAGTAATTAATTCATAAATAGAATAGGCTGGCACAATTCTGAAGTATATTCTATTAAATTACAATTATATACAATTCCATCAAAAGCTAGTGCAGTGTATATACATGTGTATTATATATACAAATGTAGTAGTTGTATGTCAACCAGTGGCCAGCATTCCTGTACATACTTTGTCAAAATCTGTTCCATTGGTCTAGAAATTTCGGCAAAGACGAATAGTTTTAAAATTTGTATTTGTACACTATGGTTTTATGAAAAAATCCAATATGGCCCTCACTGAATGCAGCACTCTCTTGGAAAGTTGAACCAAAAGTTGTGGAGGTCAACTTTTTTTACAGTAGTGCTACGTAGGCGTTTGACATATGACATATTTTATCATTTATCTGTAAGATATATTTTGTTTTTCGTCTAAATTGGGCTTCTCTTACAATAGAAGTAAAAGTATGTGGTATCTGATTGAGTATCCAACATCTGATATCACAACATTTTTATCTTACAGACTAATTAATCAAATAAATCACTCATACCTGTAGATGTTTATCAGTACTCTGTGCTTTTTCTACCAATAGTTGTGCACCAGATGGTTCAACCAATTTATCTTGGTCTCCTTGCTGCACCAAAAACGGAAACTTGATCATTGGTAGTTTGCGCTGAAGTTCATAGAGAGCATCGAGTGTCCTCACTGACCACCTAGCTTTCATACCACCATGGTAAACCAATGGATCATTTGTATACAACTCCACCTGTGAGAAAAATATACTTGATAGTCCGACAGACACATTTCAAAAAGGGAAGCAGTGGTTGGTGATCAATGTATCATGTGATGTACAATCTCCGAAATATGATTCGTTACATAGTCATCATGTGGTTAGTACTAGTCACATCTGATTGGATTCCGATGTCAAATGACTGTCAAGATCATGTCAAAGGTGTCAACTCAGAAATATGGTGAAGTTAAGATTATATAGTTCTTTTTCTTAAATAACTTGATGAGTAATCACATAGTGTTGTATCATTTGCATGAGTTTGAGCTTTAGGGTACATGTTTGTACAGAATGTTTGTTAAATGAACCGATATATTGTTTACTCTCCACATATCACAAGAGACATGTACGGTAGTACATGTATTTCAAGATGCAATTTCGATCTTAAAATAGCCTTTTCTTTATTTAAAAAAGAAAAAAGAAAACAGTCATTCAAAAATTATGTCATGAATATATTAATTTAAAAGTGATTCCTACCAACTATTATGTTTGCTACAAACCACATTGTCTAATGTACAGGTGTATGATAGTGGACATGGTTACTGATCTAACTTGAACTTAAAAGTCAATATTCCCCACAGAAATATATTATAATCTATTTTATGTGAATACACAAATAACACTTGAGAACTCTTGATTTAGAGGCAGGATTTTTGATCAAAAGAAACTTATTCCAGGCAGTCCTTTAATTTTGACATTTGCATAACATAGTAATCTATTTTTGAAAATGTATTGAACCTTTCATGGTCACTTCTCTGACAAACTGGTGTTGTTTTTTTAAACGCTGAAAGTCCACGAAAATACATGTATATCACGTCACTCACCTCTTTGGGGTCCCTGCTAACATATTCTGGTTTGATCTTATCTATTTGAAACTGTGGCATGACATAGGCTGTCATCCTGGCTAGAAACACCTGACCAGAAATAAGATGATGACAAGTATATAATAACAATAAGTTTACTTATTTGACAATAATCTTTAGTTATACTGGATAGAAACACTTGTCTCCCAAGAAGTCTAGTGAGGGGGCAATCCCTCATGGTGTTTGAATATGCAGGAGGTAATCAGAGTAACCGGGGAAAACCTGCGCTGTTCGGTAGAGTCAAACTGAATGACACTCTTCATACTTATTTACTTACAGCATGGTAAATTTAATCAAACTCTGCATGGGTTCAAACCCTGACTGAAGTGGTAAGGGGCACATGGTTTAACCATTCGGCCACCGACAGATCAAATCTTTCAAAAAGACAAAGTTCCACCAACCCCACCCCTATACTAAACCATGTGACTTATCAATGAAATGGGAACAAATAGGATCCAGTCAGGGTCAAGATCAAATATAAAGACACTAGTAGAAAGGTCATATCTGATAAACTGGGGCAGATACTAGAATTAAATGTCAGTACCTTCTTCTGAGCTTCTGAAGTAAAACCATGACTACAATTACAAATGGTGAATTTTGACATCAAAGTTTAACCTGATGGGGTGGGAGTGGGAGTGGGGGTTAATTATCTTCATTGTGATTTTAACAAATCAGTGAAATCATGTCTCAAAAAAGTACCCTCTAGGAATGTTCCAGTTCATGGTAAAACCTGATTTGTGATTTGATTTGAATGGCACCGAGCCTCGCTAATAGTGAGAGTGTGGAGCCTCGCTAATAGTGAGTTTGGAACATCGCTAATAGTGAGAGTGTGGAGCCTAGCTAATACTATAATAGTGAGAGTGTGGAGCCTTGCTAATAATAGTGAGTGTGGCTATTCCATCTATATATAAGGATGTTTACTACTAGATCAACTGACCAAACATTGCTTATAAATGGCAATTATGCATGCTAATTAAATAAATTAGTTCTAGCCATTACACCCCCCCCCCCCCAACTGTTTGTGCCAATCTTTTTTGAATTGAGCTTGCCGTTTTTGAGAAAATAATCATCGTAGAATACAGATACAGACAACATAAAAAAAAAATTCTCCTTTATTACAGAAGGTAAAAACTTGTATTGCTGCATAACTTTACTGATATTATTATAATAACATTCAGGTAATGGTATCCAGTGACATTAAACAAATTTAAAACATTTCCCACTAAACTTTCAGACATCTTCTTTTTCACAACATATTATCAACACAATTCTTGTTTCCTAAATACAGCCACTGGCATCGGATTAAAATCTAAAGGGGGAATATGGTTCAATATTGCTTTTACCTTTATTAGTTTACCTTCATATACTATCATTTGTTTTCGGGTTTGTTGTTCTGGGTGCTCACTCCCAATTATTGAGTTGTATCCCCGCATCAGATTTTAATCAGATTGGGTTGATTAAAATTGTCAAATTTTATTTCGTCCCACAATACAAGTATTGTGCTAATGAGCATGAATGGAAAAACCTTCAAAACAAATTAGATAACCAGAAATCCTTTTTTTCCAATTCATGTTAAAGGTTATAGGTAAAGTATTTGATGTGAATAGTATTAGTACAGAGCAACTGAGTGATACACTCACAAGTAATTTAAGTGTTTCCACGTCAATTGACCTAATTTGTTCATACAAGTCCTCTCTCCAATGACTTATCGATTCTAAAAGAGCAAATTGAATTTTCAAACAACCTGTCAGCCCTTCAGCCTAAGTACATGTTTACATATAGTGTATACCATCATCAAATAGAAAATGAGATGTTAATTCTCTGTCTATGAATTTTGATCATGTAACATCAATAAAGCAATTAGATTGGTCACATGACATCAAGAACAAGTCTTCGTAGAAGACAAGTCCTCCTCAAATATGCTACTTCTATGTGACTGAATGGAAACATGATTTTAAAAGAAATTGGTGGCAACAATTAATACTACAAAGTGTCTGCAGATAATGCAGGAAATTGCTGAATTTAAAGGTAATTGAATCTGAAGATCCAGGTCAAGGCATATTACCTACAAGCATGATTTAAAAGAATTGACAATATATATAAATACTGCAATGAGGCTGTGATAGGCAGGAATTGGCTTGATTTTGATAATTGACCCTGAAGGTCAAGGTCAAAAGCCCAAGGTCTCAAAAGATAGCTTGCATCTGATAATATGGGGTAGTATTAAACTTGAATGGAGTCGCTAGGTACATGTATTACAGTTTTTGAGTTATGCAGTAAATATTGATTGACAAATACATGTCTGGCTGCTAAATAGTGATATGAGCAACAAAGATAATGCTTCTGTATAATTCTTATTTCAATATTACTTGTAAACATCATTTACAAGAAATTGTACAAATTGTACAATGTGTCTGTGATAGGCAGGAATTGGCTTGACTTTGATATTTGACCCCAAAGGTCTTGAACCAAGTCTCTAAGACTATGTATTCAGTTTTGAGTTATGCAGTAAATATTGATTATCAACTACAAATATGGCCGCCACATGGTCAAATTTGCATAAAGAAAAAATTATGATGTGCATATGTCATGTCACCTTTGTACCAGGTTTGAAAGAAATCGGATATTGCATATCTGAGAAATTATGTATTATGGACAGATGGATGGACGGATGCACGCACAAATGGACAGAGCCCATTCTAATATTGCCTCCCCCCCCCCCCCCTTGGGGACCAACAACAAATGTGGTCATGTGATATTAATGGACCAATGAGATCAGTCATGTAACATCAATAAATCAATGACTTGTCATGTAATCCACTGACTTGAAAGACAAATCATACATCAGAAGTTCAAGCTAAAGACTTACCAGACATGCTGTTGCAGTTGCTGGATTGGCAACAACTGCAGGAGATATGAGCACTACTCCTGCAAATTGATCAGGTCTTTCTAATGCTGCCAATAAAGCGATTAGACCACCCTGAAATAGACAAAACAAAATATATCTCAATGAATCTGAGTCATTGCTTGGAATCAGAGTTGTGCACCCTATGATAACTTAGACAAAATGAAATGTCTGGTGTACATATTGTACTCTCCTGTTCTATGTAGAAGAAATGCCCTGTAGTCAGCATGTATTCTGCGCTGGTCTATTACATTGTATATTGTGCAATGTCCTGCAGTTACTATATTTTCCAGGCTGACCTTTTGTATATTACAAATGTCCTGTCGATAATTGCCATGGATTCCAGGCTGTTCAATTTTACTTAGAAATATACCCTGTGGCTGGCACAGTTGTCCTTTTATACATGTATTGCGATCCATAGCTAATATAGATTTAATCATCATAAATCCATTGGTCTTTATGGGATTAGGCTAGGCCTGAAATGATCAGTCTGAAACAGTGAAAGTGAAAAAAAAAAACATGTTGTTGGCCAGAAAATAATCTAAAGTGATGGCTTATTCATTTCTCACATTTTCCTCACCTGAACAAAGAACAACATTGGGGAATAATATATATTATTATACCAAGCATGAGCCAGGTTCAACAAAAAATGTGGGAATACACTCTGGTTGTTCTACATCACAACAACACACATCTATGTTACGATAATGCTTGTCTACTAGAGAATTTTGTGGAAGTGAATCCCAAAGGTTCGCTGACATCTTGTCAGTATCAGCAGGGGTGTATGAGACATTGGTGACAATTTGCAAATTGCTTTTTTTTTGACTGTGTGCATAGACATTTTCAGTTGGTACTATGAGCCACGAGTCTATGAACATTCATTCTGGTAGAGTCTACTTTGTCTTATCGCTATACCAGATACATTATGTAGTAGGAATGTATAATGTAAGCTAATCAATATGATTTAAACCATATCAAATAAAAGTGCCAATGGCATTGTGGCACAACTGTTGAGAGTATTAAAACTTTAATTTTCTAAAATGATTGTGTGGTCTTGTTGTTAGGCAAATTGGCATATATTTTTCAAACAATTTCCCAACTACTAGAACTAGACAGCACAAGTAATGTCGCCACCAAATACTAAGGCAATCAGTCCAGTGTTTTTTGAGTTTAAGTTGTCTCCACACACACACACACACACAGACAGACACACATGCGTGCGCACGCGTGCACGCACACAGACAGACAGACCATGCCTATAGCACTATTGAACCTTATCAGTTCAGTTGTGCTAAAAATGACCCGACATGGTTTATACAAACGATGACATGAATAAACGACAGACAAAACATGAAAGCTTATTATAAAATGAATCAAGCTATCATTCTCTTCAATCAGATTTTTCTAATCTATCCAACTTTTAGATACTGGTACGGGGGTAATAGTAATTTACATAATGCTATCAATTCAAAATAGAAGTTTGGTGTATTCTCACGTACGCCTACAATAATGTACATTGTATATGTGCATGTAGCCTGGGAACAAATTAACCAAAAAATGCAGCCATTGTTATTTCTATGTCATGCTAAGGGAGTAAAATTCTATTTTAGGTAACAAGATTTGCATTTTAGTATATGGAAAAAAAAGATAAATTCATATATATGTATGTACTAGAGAATTTTGTACTAAATCGTCCAGGTTAATTTAAATTAGATAGAGTTACACAATTATTACAACTTGACATTTACAAAACTCCCAAGAGACAATGTTGCTGGTACATTAATTTGTTAGAGCTTGAATAACATATGTAAGCTAATTGCAAATATTTGGAGAAGCACACCTTATATTAAATAACAGATAATCATTGAAATCTAACCATTTAACAAAGCTGTTTTGAGGTTTTGGGGGCTGTGCAATGGCACAATGTGGGGGATAATGATAATGGGGGGGGGGGGGTTTCAAGGTAACTGATCAAGGTATACACATACATGTACTAGTACTTGAATACTTTATCATTTATAAAAACTCGGTAATTTTTTAAAAATTTTATTTTAAGTCAATATCAATTACCTCCATCTCTGTATGTTTAACTGTGTCTGTATTAATGTTATTAAATATAGCTTATTATTTACTCTTATTATAACAAGCACATTCAAGCATAATAAAATGACAAAATATAAAAGCTGAAGGCACAAAATGAAAGTATACGCTAACATCTAAGAATCGAACTTCCATCAAATAATCCATATAACTGCTGAAAGTGGGTTCCAATTGATGTCATTCACTACATCAATCAAAGTAATGTCTGTGCATGTTCAGTCAGTCCAACTGCATGCAGATTAATGGCATTTTAAGTGTGTCGTATCAATTGAAATCTGTAGACATGTGACCACTTATATGTGTTAATTGTAAAAAAATATTATGCATGTGAATACACGTACATCGATGTATTTTTAAAAATCTTTTGTTTACATTGATGCATGACAGATGCACAAGCTGACTTTATGTGGTTTGTTTTATGAATTTAAAGTAATTTTTTGCTGCATATTTATCAAAACTTCCCTATTTGGTGCCAGTAAATAACTGTGCCAGAAAGATGATTTGTATGCCATGTAATGTTAATAGTAGACTAGTTTAATCAGGGTTCTGTGTATAAGTAATTTCATCCGAGGGAAAACGATTGATAAACTTAGCAGCTTGTACCAATTTAACAGTACATGACTGTATAAATGTTGAACATGTGAAACACATCGATATATCTACTTTGTAAAGTCTTATATAACATACAATGTATGAACACATCGAAGCATTTACAATGTACTGTGTAACATGGGAAACACATCGATGCATTTACTATATCATGTGAATACATCGATGCATTACTTTGTAAAGTCTAACGTGAATACATCGATGCATTCGCAATGTATTGTGTACTGTGTTTGACATGTGAATGTTGCTTAGTCGCCGTCTTGTTGTTCAGTGTGAGGAGTGCAACATGAACACATTGAAGCATTCATTGTACATCTACAATCATGTAAATGTCAGTGAACACATCAATGCATTCATTGTTATGTTAAACATATACATGTATGTGAACATATCAATGCATACATCATTTAATGTTAAGCATCTCATGTGTTAACACATTTGCCATCAAATATTAAATACTGTACTAACATAGCAATACATTTGCCATACATATATAATGTTAAATATGCGATGCAATTTCACCATATGTTAAATGTAAATGTAAATAATTAATGCATTCTTGTGACTGTAGTATAATATGTTAAACATGTGATCAAGTCAACAAATTTATCATATACATGTAATAATAAACACATGAACATATCAATGCATTCGGTAAGTTTTACATGTGATGTGTTCGCTGTAGTGTTAAACATTTGAACACATTGATGTCATGTTTTAATAGTGAACAAATCAAAACATTTGTCATATAATAATAAACATGTGAACACATCGATGCATTCGTTATGTCTTACATGTGATGCGTTCGCTGTAGTGTTAAACATTTGAACACATTGATGCATTTACTGTATAATGTTAAACACATTACATGTATGCATTCACCATACAAGTTAAACAGTGAACAAATCAAAACATTCATCATATAATAATAATATACACGTGAATACATCAATGTATTTGCCATATACGATGTAATGCATTTACAATACAATTTTAAAACTTGAACACATTAGAACATGTGAACATGTGAGCACATACATTGTATATATCCATTCATCGTATCGTCTTATTCTTAAACACCGTTGCATGTGAACACACTGAGATGCATTTATCATATTACTGCAGATTGGAAATTACGTTACCCTTTTAGTGTCTCAACAGTATCATTTATTTCCGGAACTGACAATCAAAATAAAACTGTACAGTCATGTACTATGTAGGTCACTTTTCTTGAATCAGTAAGTATGGCTATTACATGACAGTGACTATTACATGTACAATTATTAGAATGAATTCCAATTTAAATGTCAGACTAAATCAATTAAGAAAATGAAATCGTTCAATTTGCAGCCTAGATCAGAGAGATATTAATAACATTTTATCTGCATGCACCAGTCAAGTCATATGTTTGAACAGAAAATGTGATTTTTCCCTGACTACTCTGTCATGACAACATACACATCAACATAATTGAATTTGTAGATCTCCAAATATGAGTCAGAACATTTTAATTCACCATTATTTTCCCCCTTTTCCTCCATAAATTAAGTTTGTAGAGATCCGTTTTTTCATTCATATGGAAAATACTCGTGACATACAGTGCTTGACACGACTCATTTTCAACACTTGTGGTCTAGCCTCTTATGTAAATTGAATTTTCCTCAGTTGAATGATGAAAAATAGTGAGGAATGAAACCTAGATATCAAACAGAATTCACGGTATAAAAACTATAATTTGATCCTATCACTAAACTTAAGTGTCATTACTGCTATGCTGAAGACATGTCGCTGTGAGATACATGGTTATTTGCATAGATTTAGAACGGCACTGATGATTTGTTCATACAATGTAAGTAAAAATGTACTCCTTTGAGTCTAAAATCTCATCGACTAACTTTCCAATGTGAAAATATAAGAGTCACTCTATCACAGCTCCTCTTAAATTAAAATCTAATGCGGTGAAAGTGGCTAGCTGTACCGGATCAATGCAAATAAAGACATCTAGCTGCTTTAACCACATCAATCAGATTGAGAAGAGCTGTGAACTGATGTATGAGGCATAAATCTAACGATCTTCTCCAGCACCACTGTAATTTTATAATGAATTTTATAATAAATTCCATATTGAGCATAATAATATTGAGCATAATTTATGCTCAATATAATATGAAAAATGGGAAAGAATAATGGTAATTTTGAATGTTTTGACTTCTATTTTGGGCACCGTACAACAAATGGTGCACGCGCATGTTGTCATGATGTAGAACCACCAATAAATCCCATATTGTTTGTTCAAACATGTTTAACTTGGCTTGTGTGAGGGATACTTCCCAATATTGTACATCTGCCTGAAATACATGTACTTTTGATGAAAGGAACATCATGTACAGTAATTTTCTATTAATTTGCTTAAAGGATTAGGTGAAACTCCAGCCCTTCCTATGTCACAAAGTTTTCCCTGATATTCAAGAAACAAAACAAATTGAGGAAATGCCAAGAACATAGAAACAATTAATTTAATATATTGGTTGAAAACAGCCATTGCACTACTGTGAGTCTGCCATCGTTACATTCTTTTCAATCAGTCACCACACTCTTGGAGATCAATTGATGCAAACAATGTTACCAACCTGAAGGTCATCTTAAGGTGAAAGTCTGCAACATCTTTTGGATTAATTGCTATGGCAACACGGACTTGAATTGCCTTTGATTTTTTTTTCTATTTCACAGAATGACATGTAAGAGCTTGTTGTAACTACATGTACATTGTACTTGAGTCAGTCAAGAAGCGCTTTTTATTGCACATACATGTACTTCATATTTAGTTGTCCTAGTTAAAGCATTTTGTGTAGCATCTTCTTCTTTTGCGATTCCTTACTGATGAACTTCATCAATTTTTTTTATCTTTTAGATATAATCCAATCTGGTTACAGAATTTCTGAAAACATTAATCTACAAATATTTCAATAAATATAGGAACTTACACATGTAGATGTTTCTAATTTCAACTTTTTTTTTAGTCAGGAAGGCATGTGGCTAAAACTTAAAAGCATTCTGCACATGACCTATATGATCTGCATATTGATTATCTCAAACTGACCAACCATCATCCATATGCAAATGAGTTGCTGTGTACTGTACAGCAATCTATTCAATCATAATCAGTATGCAAATGAACTCACCATGGAATGACCAATGAGGAAGACAGGTAAACCGGGGTACTTCTCAATCATTATGTCTAAGTGTTGCAAAGAATCACGGATATAAATATTGAAGTCTTTGATATCCATTCTTATTCCTTGGCTTTGACCATGACCAACTGTGGAGATGAGAAATACAGGATTACTGAATCACAAAATATTGCAAATTTGGATGCAAAAATATGAGATGCAATTATTGTAATATTGCAATCATTTTATAAGAATAGAAGGTTTAGGATTCAAAAATAAGTACCATTTAAAACATATATTGTCAACAGCTTATATTGGCCTGCAGCATAAAAAACACAACATCAATAAATACTTTATTTACAAAGTTGACATGAGATATGGAATTCATATACTCACAGATGGCAATGTACGTGACTGTATTATTAAAAATGCCAGCTGTGTGCAATAAAAATATTAAATAGCATACACAAACATTCCTTTTTCAAAAACCATGCCAGCTGCATATACAGTATATGACCAAGCTATATTTTGAGAATGAATATTCATGGCCTCTGGGTTCATACTTAGTAATGTAATTTCTACTCAAAGAGTCAAAATATTTCTTGGCTGTTGGCAAACATTTGGGATTCCCTTCCAGTAAATATTTTGACTCTGTGAGTAGAATTTTCATTACTAAGCTGTATTTCATTGTGTATATTTTCTTTTTCAGTTTTCCTGTTCAGAATCAGACGAAATGTTGTCTTTAAATTTATTATTTATGACAATAGTTTGTCTTTCTCTACCATAGAAACTTTCACTGTAATCCCACTAACACCCATGCAAATAATTATCACTTGCCTTGCACTACATGATGGCAAAATGCCACTCTGTCACTAAACTAATTTGATATCTACTACTGAAAATTTCTTGGAAGCAAAATCCCACATTTTTGCAGACATCTTGCTGACATAGTACACCCCTGATGATGCCGACAATAAAAAATTTGGGGGTTTGTGTCCAAGAAATTGTTTGACTCTGTGAGTAGAAATTTCCATTACCAGGGTAGTAAGTATGTATACGGTGTTCATGAACATTCTGAACATTTGTTCTCGAAAATTTGATACCATTTGTGTCATACAATACATGTAGTTAGTGTACATACATGTATCTATAACAGCAATTACATACCATGATCATGAGCAAAGACCAGCATACCACCACCGACTAATGGTTCTGCTACATCGTCATATCTCTCACAGTGTTCTCCGGCTCCATGTAAAACCATTACAAGTCCTCTATTTTGGAAAATAACAAATTAAAAAGTGACTGGCATGCTTTGATGAAACTAATACATGTATATAATCCCTCAATCATACTTCTAGTAAAAGCCATGAAACACCATACTGATTAAATTGTGAGTTTTCCATTACTTACCCTTAAAAAAACCCAGGCATTGAATTTTTTATTTTTTTATTTTTGGTTTATGATATCTTCATTTGTTGCATTTTTTTATAAGAATTTTATTTCACATCATCATTGAGAAACTTTTTTTTTCAATCAATTCCAAAAATTTCAGGTTGACAGTGAAAAACTAGGCACGGTTTAATAAACAGGACCAGATTTTGTTTTTGTTTCGTCGGGCCTAATACAACACCATTCATAATACAAGGACTTTCAATTGCCATAAATCTCTGCTACTTGAATTCAAAAGTTTTTCAAAAGAATTAGTAAAGTTCAAGGAACAGAAAATGCAATTAAACTTTAGCTTTGGCTTGTTTTCAGACGAGTAAATACATTGTATGGATGAATCTAACAAAACAAAACAAGGTGCAATCTGCTTAAGTATGTGCATGGTTAGTCTAGTGCTTCATGTATCTGTGGCATCAAATCTCAAGATCTCTCTTTACTTGATACCATGGGAGACACCTACATGTAATGCATGTTAGGGGATCAAACTAAATTAATTTGGGGTTTTTTCACACGTTTTATATACATGCTGTAATCATTGCTGCATTTCGTTTTCTTATGAAATGGTTACTCAAGGTAAATTTCACCTATATGCAGATGCCTTTCTCGATTTGAGGTCACACACACACACAAATTTCTTTTGTAATTCTCTGTCCTCGAAAATGCTTTCTCTGTGTAAGCGAAAAAGAAAAAGTCACTTAGTGGTAAAGTGGTAGTCAGTAATCAGTAATATGACAGCTAACCTAATGACGTGTGAGTGTAAGTGTGATGTACTTAATTGGGGTACATTTGTATTTGCACGAGTGCTTGCAGTGCTCTCTGTGGCAGTACTTTCACGAGCATGGTGACTGAAAGTGCAGCAGAAAACACTGCAACATGAGTGCAAATATCCCTGAGTACCCATCCACACTGGCACTCATGCCACACCGGTTTCTGTATGTTTATCAGAAACAACAAATTTCCATAAAAATGACACTACGTGATCAAGCGCTTTCATGCAGAATGAACAACTGTGTCCATATTTACATATCGTTTACATGCAGGTATGCAATAATGTTTTTGGTACAGCAATGAAGTGCAGATACCACTAGTATGCGCATGCACCATTGCACGTAATCTTTGGTACATAAAATAGACAGTACCAACTACAAGAACCTTGTATCGGTATTTAGCAGGAGTAGGTATTAGTAAATATGTATGCATTAGTGATTACTTGCATTGATGTGTACACACAGTTGTATCAAAGTTGTATGTGTAAAATTGATAACATTATTAATTATGTGTATGCAAATGAGCATGCTGGCATTCGATGATGTACAAGAAATCACCTAAGCACTGCTCTATTTTTTTTTTTAAATTACCTTTTTTAAGATAATACTAACAGAATGCCATGGCATTGAGTTTGAGTGTCAATATTGAAGTATACAGTACAGTATATTCACTCCTGTTTTCAATGTTTTCTACTGCACTTTAGTCTACAAACAATTTACATGTGTGGGCTTGTTTGCTGCAATCTCTCTCTCTCCCAGTACAGTCAAATAGACAATCTAGCAAATCTAATAAAATCCATCGCTGGGGAATGGGTTAAAGTGCAATGTGTCATACACTGACAGGCAGTTGTAATTGGTTCCTTTGTTCAGTTTACCACAAACTCAACCTCTAGACTTTAGTAAAAGTAAGTCATGTGGAACATGATAACATCATCACGTTTATATGTCAACACTCCAATAGCATTAATAATATAAGTGCTGTCAGTGGTAAGAACAGAATGTTGTGCTAAAGAAAGCAATTTGACTTTGTACATGTACATGTATGGTGGAGAGAGAGATCATAGAAAAACACCCACACGTATTTACTATTATGTTTGTAGAATATCATGGCTGCTGAGAACACCACAAGCACTTGACTAAATATACCTAGCAATAGAAGTATGCAACTCCCACATCATGTTTTCTGTAACAGTAACTACATGACAACTCGTCTAAAGTAATGACACTCTCCACACTGAGTGAGGTCACCATCAGGGCAACCCATTTGCTGGAATAGACTCGAAATGGGATTTGAGGGAATAGGAGATTGCATTTATAGATTTCTTTCACTTTCATTGAACATCAATCATAAATTAATAACATGCCTATTTGACTAGTAATATCCAATGAATCATACAGGTACATGTCTTCCAAAGCAATAGTTATCATCATGATTGTATTTATTTGTTGTGAAAAAAATTCTATTACTTGAAGAAGGAATTCATCAAGTTTTAATGAGAAAGGCATTGTATTACATTGTACATGAAAGCATACACATTTGATGGATTACAAGTTTACAACATAGATGTCTATTTTCACTAGACATATTCCATTATTTCCCCTCCCCCCCCCCCCACCCACGAAAATAACCACCAGCAATGTGCAGCATCGGCATATTTTGACAATCTTGAAATTATAAATAAGTGAATGTACAACTGTCGACATCGGACCGGGAACAAACATAACCTGTTACAAACAGGGAAAGCAAAAGAAATGAATTTGATTAATAACAATTGGCTAAGCATGTTCGTAAAGCTAAGACTTGTATAACATACCATGGTTTGATATGAACAGTTTTGTGGCCTCTTTGTATGTGCATGAATAAACTGGGGGGGGGGGGGGGGGGGGGGGGAGAACACGTCTTAATTTGTTTGTGAATGTGAACTATTATGTAAAGATGCTATAAAACTGTTCTTATCAAATGATAGGATGAAATACAAGTCTCTCTGTATTTCCAACATGCTGGGCCAAGTGTTATTAATCCAATTCAGTTGTTTACTTTCCCTGTTTAACAGGTTCCTTTCATCCATGGTCTGATGTCGGCAGTTGTATGTGGGTTGATGATGAGAGTCCCATGCTAATTGCATTATTGTTCAGGATAACACTGTCATTGCTAGCTATAGGCAGATTCTCAAAGTATTTTAAAATTCAAAATATTTCTTCTTTTGTGATTTTAAATATGATCATTACTTTGTGGTCTTACTTGATTTTGCATTAAGTCTTAAAGTGTCCATAGGGACGATGATTGGGTATTTATTTTGGGATTTTTTAATTTATTTAAACATTTTTATCATGGCTTCCTACTTGAAAAAATCAAAGCGAAACAACATATGCTATTAGTATTAAAGTCCTTGGTTGTAACTCAACTTGTAAATAAATTGCAAAATCCTAATAAATGTCTAACATGTTTGTTATTGTATGTAAAATAACAAACTTTTTACACATTTTTTTTTTAAATTAGTTTTTTTTTGTAATGTACAATGTAATGTATTGAGATACAAATACAGACTTGGACAATATTGTTTCATAGTGATTTTTCAAGTAGGACACCGTGATAAAATTGTTTTATAAATTAAAAATCTACAATAAATACTCAATCCTCATCCATATGGCCACTTTCACAGGCACTTGAATCAATCTGTATGATTTGGGGGGAAAAATGTATCCTGAATAAGAGAAGGTACGAAGGTACTCGACATTTGAACTGTTGACCCCGATTGCACCCTCATTAGCATAACACTGGACATCCTGGATTACGACATTTCATCACAAAATATGTTATATAAAGTAATAATTCTAGCTAATGAATAGCTAAAAGGTACTAAATAGTAATATGTTGTTGCAATCGCTACATACTTTGCACTAAAAATGGTATCTATTTCGATTTCAAATCGTACGGCCGGCTGCGCTATCGTCCAATCAGAAGCCACAAGTGTATGCTAATGAGGGTCTGCAGTTCAAATGTCGAATACCTTTGTACCTTCTCTTATTAACTATACATTATTTTTTAAAAATCATACACATTGATTCGAGTGCCTGTGGTGACAACCCTTAGGTCACGAGTATTGTCCATCTGAATGAAGTGGAGAATAACGTTACGTAATTACATGTATACCAGCGTCAGTAATATCAAAGAAACATCGGAAATTAATGTCAATTTTGAACATTTTGACTCATATTTCGAACAAAGCAGAACCAGCGATGTAGACATGCGTTGTTGTGACACAGATGTGCGTTGTCTTGATGTAGAACGGCCAGAGTATATATTCCATATTTTTTGTTAAAATTGGCTCAAGCATGGTATAATGTGCGTTAGTTCTCTTTCTTTTTTTTCTTATTTTATCAGAACATCAGTACACACACACACGGTAGCCTGGAGGCCAACATGGTTTAATTATAACACAAGAGTGATGGAGGTGTAAATGGTAAATATAATGTATAGGAACTAGACTATACACACTGTCACAGGGGTGTATTTAAACTTTGTAGTCTAACCAGTTTAATTACATCAAATATGTTAACTATTCCTGCTGGCTAATAGGTTGGACTTTGAGACCAATTGGGTTGTAAATCAATGCAAATAGTATAAAAACTCATCAGTACTACTCAGTAAATCAACAGTGGACTGCAGCCTGTATAGTGTTGTACCAAATTAAATTAGTTGAACCTAACATTCTGACAATCCATGTCCAGGATTTGATCACCTTGTTCATAGGGAGGTAAGAAATTTGGTTACACCTCTCTTAGATTCTTTGTACTAAAATGCGCCATAATTTGGGTGGGGAAACACCCTTGATAAGCCTTAAACTTGGACAGAATAACCCTACATACATTTGAAATCATGTAAATACAAAATCATTCCACATGCCATTGCTGCTGGGTAGTCCTGACTAGTTAAGGGCAAACTGATATTTATTGACACTTCAACTATTTCACTAGATGTTTACAAAATGTAATATATCAAAAGAAAAATTTAAATATGATTATTCTCTACTAGCTGTGGAGGTAAGTGTGATTCTACTTTGTATGTGAAATGTTATTAATATTTTAATTCTATTTTAATTTTATTTATAAACACTGCTGGGGCATTTTTTTAAATTTATTCATTCAGTTGTGTTAAAATATTAGTGACATGGGATATTATATTAGTGACATGATAGAGCAGAATACATTTTTGTATGTGCATTATTTCCAAATTAGATTGAGTGATGGTGTGGGGGTCTTTTAAAAATATTTTTTATGGGGGGTGTCAGAGTGTTTGTTGTACCGTTAAGAATCCACTAACACCCCACCCCACCCCCAGAAACTGACAGAAGGTACAATAATGAGTTCAATATATTTCCAAAAGTGCAATGCATTACTCACACCATACTGAAATGCATGACATACAGTGGGGCCATGGTCACTGGTCTCTGTGATAGATAGATATATGGTTTACTCTTTGATAATGTTTAATATACCATAGTAACAGAATGTCTTGTTATTGAACTTAAAGGCCAAGAGCAGGTCTACAACAATAACATATTGTGTGTTCAAGGTTTAGAAAAATGATATGAACAGATTTAGACAGTCAGTTGACATGACCTTGAACGTTGAAGGACAATATTGATTGTTCAAATGTACTTACTATTATTTGCAGTACTGAATAGGTGAAGGTGCACTGGACTGAAGCCAAGGGTATTTTTATACCACTACTACACTAATAAGAAAAGCAGCATAAAATATACACGGACAACTATCTAATAATAGTAATATATGCTCAAGACATGTGAGAATCATGTACAATATAAACAACATATTCCTTTTTGAAATGACACTCCTTTGTACTTATTTTATTTTTTATAATCATAAAATGACAAGTTTGACGTAATTTCTACTTATTATATACAGTTGCATCAAAATTTACGTATTTGCTGGAATGTACATGTACTGTATCATTGTATGCTAGAAATCTTATTTGAACTTGTTGTACGAATGTTTGCAATTAATTGCTGTCAATACTTTTACTAGAACTAAACCGCGAACTTTGGTGATGATTTCTTACATGGTCTAAAATTTACATGAAACTGACTAGATGCATGTCAACATATAAGTTCCATGGTTTGATCACCAAATGCACTTACTACATACATGTTAATCATTGCAGAACCTGGGCTTACGGTCTGTACCGTACGTTCATTCGGTTATTTGTCACTTTGTGAGCACTCGGGGAACACGTTCGCCCCTATGTGATTATATACTACAGTTCTCACTTACTTTGGTGTAGCACAGTCTGGTAGTTCCCAACATTTTGTATAGATATATAGCCCGTCCTTGTTGACGAAGTGTGGAAGTTCCGAGTACGGTACACCCTGAGGACTCTCACCTGGCATAGTGGTGCTGTGTGGTAAATGGTTACGTGTTATGGCAAACGGCTGCGATGAACAACAAACTTGAATGGGTACGGTGTGATTTATCTGAAAATCGTGAATGGGTCGAGTGACTTCTACTTATCTCATAAGCCTGGGAACATAGAACCTTCGTTGTTGATCGTCAATTCGGTAGTGACGGACTTGTGAATAAACCTTGAAACGAGGTCAGGGCTCGTTCATTTCACTTTCAGTAAACGGTGAAGTTCTCATGGATCCATAGGTCTTGCCTCATGAGGGCGCTAAACCACATCCCGTTATGGTGTCCGTCACCAAGCTGTAACACTCGCGCACTCGTCACGACCTGTTGACAATTTCGCAGCTGACGCACTTCTGGATAAATGACAGTCGTGTTAACTACATATGAGTACATAATTGGGTTTGAATATTGTGATTGGAAAGAAGTAACATGGCAACATGAGGCCACAAGAAAGGGTTCCACGAAGAGCGTCGACAAAGACTTGTTAAATATTATGCAGTTATCATTCACTTTGTCTCAAGTTGAAAGTTTTTTTTTTATTTAAATGAAATTCGTTTTACAAAATAACTAGGCAAATCGAAACAATTGTGTAGTGCTGATTATTATCACTATTAGTTTCTACCTGTCGACTCTCTCGCCAGTCAATAAAATTTAACGTTCACTAAGATATACGTTTTTACCAATTAATAGAATGATCATAGCAGTCACGCCGGTTAGTGCTATGACATATCCATAAAGTGAGAGTGTAGGCGTACGTGTACATAAGAGCTTACACTAAGTCTAAGTCTGTATTCCGAGTATATGATGGGTTCATATGTCACATATCATATCATATCATACCATATCATATCATATCATATCATATCATATCATATCATATCATATCATATCATATCATATCATATCATATCATATCATATCATATCATATCATATCATATCATATCATATCATAGCATAGCATAGCATATCATATCATATCATATCACATCATATCATATCATATCTCATATATCATATCATATCATCATATATTATATCATAAGCTTATCATATCATATCATATATCATATATTATTATATCATATCATATCATATCATATCATATCATATCATATCATATCATATCATATATCATATCATATCTCATACCATATCATATATCGTATATCGTTATATCAAATCATATCATACATATCACATCATATCATATTCCCTATACGAAGGATCTAATTCATCCACTCGAGGTTTACCCAATCTACAACCTGTTTCATACCACACCTGTGACCCGCTGCTGACAATCACCGTGCACCATGACAGATACTGTGTCGAGGGGAGTGAAACGACAACTTACCACTTTTAACTTTCTACAGCCCCAAAGAAAAGATATCACCACGAGTAAATTAGGTCAAAGGTGTAACTTTGTCTCATATCCAATGCATTGACACAACCTCTGAAAAAGCTTTCCAAGGTTTGGAATGATAAGGTTAAATGTTATATTTCGTACTTTACTTTAGATAGCCTAGATCGACCACATGCACCCATATCCCGTCGACTGTTACAGTACAAGTCAAACTATCTGTTGCGTTTATATCAGCTTTTTCGTACATACGGCTATATTTTTTGTAAAACATTTTGTCTATTAATTTCATAAATAAGCTTATACTTGTCTGTGGCCTCGGTAATAAAGTTGTACCACGACGATATACATCACAGACAAGTCCGTCTTTTCTGTGTATACATGTATGTGACACGTGTGTTTTTAGGATTATGTATAAAATGTAAGTGTTTTTCATAACACAGAATTTCCAACGGGAAGTGAGTGCGGAGAAACCTTGGCAATGACATATACAGTATCAGTCTGTTCTTCAACAGTTTTCTTCCACATGATTCAGGACGACCAGTCTTCAGATGTGGCGTGAACGAATCCAAAACTAATCTAACAAACCAGCCTAGCTGACTCTCGCAGCTCACCTAGCGTACATACCCCCAGCCCCAGTCATACGGTACATTTCCATAAGATTTGCACCATGCATATCCAGTTTGTGCCCGACTTCGGGAAACCA
The DNA here is from genome assembly GCF_964340395.1 of Glandiceps talaboti. NCBI lineage: Eukaryota > Metazoa > Hemichordata > Enteropneusta > Spengelidae > Glandiceps > Glandiceps talaboti. The sequence goes on from NC_135549.1 coordinate 24,014,047, forward strand.
ACGACGAAAACGTTAACATCGCACCGTCTGTGCCAAAACTGATGTTTTGATGTGGTTTCATTCAACTGGATCGTAATTAGCCAAACACTATAATAGTAATAACACCTGTTACAATAGAACTTGTTGTCTTGATTTTGGCTTTTTTGCTTACATGCAGCCATCTTGTGACCTAAAAACGCAAACTTTGTGCCACTTGTAGGATACCAATCCTAAATTTAAGTTTACACGTAGCCTTTTGACTAGTCTCGCTGCCAGGCTCGTCCCTTTGGAAGTGCGCCCCGAGCGGCGAAAAGTAAGGGACTTCGTAAACTAACTTCTCGTGGCTTTGTCGCTCGAGGCGCACTTGGTGTGCCTTACAGAGGGACGACAGTCACGAGTCTGGCAGAGAGACTACCTTTTCACTACACCTGATTACGGAAAACAATCAGATGTAGGTAACAAGGCTAACAAAAACCCTTTAGAAGTTGCCAAAGTTGCAATTAGTAGAGGTCAAAACTTGTGTTTGTGTAATTGCACCATGATAGTACTTTTAACAATAACAGGCCGATAGAGTAATTTCATGGCCGTGAGCATTTACAATAATATATCAATGGCTGTTTGTCACTTATTGGTCACTAAATTGAAGGGGTACGCTATTGTATATATAGCTACTCGTTCTGCTCACGCCACCAACGATTGCATTATGGCATCTCCCCCCTGTCTGTCTGTCTGTCTGTCTGTCTGTCTGTCTGTCTGTCTGTCTGTCTCTCTCTCTCTCTCTCTCTCTCTCTCTCTCTCTCTCTCTCTCTCTCTCTCTCTCTCTCTCTCTCTCTCTCTCTCTCTCTCTCTCTCTCTCTCTCTCTCTCTCTGTAATATTACATGTTTGTTATCGCTCACCAATTTTATATCGATGGTTGATGGTTGATGATTTGTCTTCAAACATTCGATAGCATATATAGGTCTTATAGCATGTAGTCTGTAAATTTACATAACGAACTCTAGATGGCGCACATCTATGTCCAATCTCATCATCTGGCAAACTATTGTTAGACACGTGGACGAGTACGCAAACAGTAGTTGTTGTTAAATGTCAAGTTGAAAACTGGCTTTAAATATATAGCTTGTATAAAGGGATAAAAACCATTTATATTGTTTTTGAAATGAGGAATTTGCTCAGCCCTTTTAATATGCAAAACAATTGATCATTCAAGTTAGGCAATAATTGATGTTGTCTTTGAATTGATTGTTGCATTGCTTTGTCAGACGGAAATCTCGTTCACAGACGCGGTGCAGCTTGAGCTCGAGTCTGCAAATAATGATCTTAAAGTAACCATATCGATCATATAGATGAGAAATGGGTATATCTATTTTGGATTTTTAATTTACAAGACAACATTACTGTATTTTTTCTAATTAAAACAACAACAACAACAACAACAACAACAATAATAATAATGTGGGACAACGCATGCACCAAGTCCGTGTGTTGTAACAATAAATTGCCAAAAAAAACCTACAACTTGTGTAAATGTTAGTTATATTGTACGTACAAAACAAAACATTTAACACATTAATTCAGTGTTTTGCAATTTATTGAGTTGCGAAAAAGGACTTGATATATGTTGTTTCCCATTGTATTTCCAAGTAGAAACACATAGTAGAGTTGCTTTATCAATTAAAATTCCCAGATAAATAGCCACTTTTCATCCATATGGCTACTTTCACATTTTTGTGACTCAACTGACCTATAAGTGACTAAGCAAGATAAAAACGGTGACATCCGCTTTTGCTGAGAGAAATAATGTAATCATAATTCTATGAAGACATCTAGATATAGCCTGTATGACACGACATGGCGTGCTTTTTCTATATCACTTACATTTGTATTTAGCACTCGCTTGATTTGAGAAACCTGATTCACATGAAGTGCACTTCCGTCGGAAATAAACTGTTTAAATTTTGTCTTTACTTGATCAAGAAAAGTGCAATCACTATTCTCAGTTAAATATCAAGAAGAAATACAATGACCACCGTACAAATATTTGAAATAGAGGTCAACACATCATGATGATATCAAAATTTAGTCATTTTTAGAATCCAATATGGCCGCGAATGCGGGATCTCCACTAATTATACACCCATGGTTATCTCTGTGACAAAATGATTGTCAATTTCCTTGATAACGAGACGACGAAAACCGCGACTAAATTCCTCTTGTTATTTCATAAGTACCAGAAACAAGTGTCTATAGCAAAATTTGGGAAGTTTTAAGAATTCTGATTTTCAGTCGTGAAATGTGTTCCCGAGAAGCATTCTACCTTAAAACACAACGTCTTTTTTTAATAATAATGCAATCTATTGAAACCACGAGTTCCTCTCACTATCACAGCAATGTTGATACAAGACATAGTGTAGTAAATTAAATTAAATTAAATTAAATTATCACATGGTCATTTATTGTCTTGAATTGGTGGGTCATGATTATCTACGAAAGGTGCACGATCGATATCTAGAAGCTAGCTGATTCAGAATGTGCTTCTTATTGCCAATCAGTGATGAGGTTTTGGTTTCAGCAGGATAGGAACAAGATGGAAGGCTCATAATCCACGATGGAAGGCTCATAATCCACGATGTTGTTTGAAACAGTGATGAGGCTGGACAACAAACTTTGCAGTGTAATGATCGCAATAAATTTGTTTTCGCAAACATGTCTCAGGCTAGTAGAAATTGTTTTCGAACAAAACTGTAAGTATAAATTAGAATCATATGGCTTTGGTGAACCACTCAGATAACTTGCATCACTACAGGTACTTTCAACCACACTGATCGATCGATCGATCGATTGATTGATTAATTGATTGATTGATTGATTGATTGATTGATTGATTGATTGATTGATTGATTGATTGATTGATTTATCTAACTTAAAATATACCACTGATCTTTATGCTATATTGCTTATCTTCTGGTAGATTATTACACCGAACAAACACTCAACCACATCCTTGCACAAACAACTTTTGTTACTGTATCCGGGTTCCCTGAGATTAGGGGTGTTTTAATTTTATAAGAGGAGAAGAATGAACAAGAACGTCTTTATTTAGTCAATAAAGAGAGAATTACATACAGCTGAAAGAGATAAAACTAGCCAGGGAAAGAAGGAAAAATAGTTTTATATCACCACAAAATCATTCATTCATTTGATCAATCAATCAATCAATCATTCAATCAAATAATCATTCAATAAATCAATCGATCGATCGATCGATCGACTACGTATATACGCTTGCTGTCCCCTGGCCCTGTGTTTCAACTGTACAATGTGCAGAATGGAATTTAAACACTATATACGTCGTTTGTAAACATACGTAGAACTGCGCACGTGTGCGCGCACTGGATGAAATACTGAATAACCATGGTTGTAAAAGCAAAGGTGTTTGGGGAAATATTTCGGTTGGTGATGACAAGGGGACTTATAGTCCGTTTGTTTGTAGTAATAACCTGCGATGCAAATATCCGTACTTGGTAAAACCTCTTACCATAATATAGACATTTCGTCTCCATGTCAACCGGAACGTCAGCTAACGATACCATGTTACATTAAGGCTCTCTGAAACGTGAAATGGTTTCCAAATGGGTGTCTACGCTCTTAAAGCTCGTAATTCTGCCTTGGAAAGCATCTAATTGCGACTAAATGCAACATCAACGAACAGCGGTGTATGTCGAATCCCCCGAGCGTAATCGGGGTCAACGGTTAGACCATCCGTTTTGTATGTGATTGGAGATTTTTTTTTTCTCTTTTATAGACGTGATACAACTCAATTATAATTGGTTTAAGATGAAAACAAGAACTTCATAAGTGTGTGGAATCCATTTTGTTCCTTAATGCATGACCCGGAGCTAGTCATTTTTATATGTTCTTAAAAGTTCCTTGAGGCTGTTTCAGTGTACATGAAAGACCGGCATGAAATGCAATCACAAATTTTATCAGCATGATCGCATTCAGTCGTAATTTAGCATGGCACGAATGATAAAAAAAACCCAGATGTGCGTTATCTTTTGCAATCTACCTCATACGTTTTAAGAAAATTGGCTTAGCTGACTTCTTGTTTGGTATCAAATTATGATTTATTATGAAAAATTAAACGTCATATTGGCGAGCCGAAGATTGAGTATTACTATTAGAACGTTCTGCTAAGAGTTGCCGTAAAGAGGTGATGGGGTTTTTGCGACATTGGTAAAGCTTCGTCGATTACATTGCCTTACCTGTTGTTATAGGGTGTTTCTTTTTTTCACAAACATACAACAATAAACCATTAATCCGGTTAGTTTGCAATACTTCATGGTAAATGTTAGTTTATGGACATTTTATAATGAAAAGCAGCCGTTAATATCAATCACATGATAGTATATACCAGGCTCACCTTTGATTTCTAAGGGTCTCATTTTACGTACGCATAATGTCATAATTTTTTGATTGATTGATACAAACTGAAGGGATGCGACCCTTATGGCATATATGCAGTTTTTCTTTATCATTAGTATTCTCATAAGGACTTCTCTTTGTACGACCTCGGGGACCTCAATTGACGGAATCTTGGTGAAGTATTATCCGTCCGTGTTTCATGATGTAACACTCAATAAATATCAATACACGCGGTGTCCGAGATAAAAGTTTCGATGGTATAAATACTATTCTGTCGGTGTGTTACAAACTTCTCTAACTGTTAAAAGAAACGAGACCGAATTTAACGAAATGTCAACAAATCTTTTACAAATTGTCCTATATTTCTGAATTAACGATTTTATTTGATAGCATTTACCCGATAATATATATCCATCACAACGAGTAAACTGTGAAAATCGGCCGTGTGCTTAAATTGATTTTACAGTGACGGTCGTGTTGCAATGTTACTCAAAATCTTTGTAATTGGGTGAAAATAATGAAAACTTGTGAGAAAGATTGGCCATGATACAAAGATAAAATTATGGTGGAGATACGATTCAAATATTGTATTTTAGTATTTTAGCAGAGGCTATCGAACTCCAACCCTCTAAACTGACTTCTAGCAGATGACCTGCTCGTTCTCGCATAACTGAGTACCCGTATATACGTACGTATTGGTGGAGGTACCAGTAATATGATATAACGAGTCGAGTGTCCACTGGATCTGGTTGCATATGTTTTGGTAATCTGAACTGTCTTTAACGAACCAGGCAATAACACATACACATGGTATACATACATGTATAGACCTACTGTACCGTAATGTAGTTACATCATCTTGCAATTGTACCAGTACAAATCCATATATAATGCCTATATACACGAACCTCTAGGTACGTACTCGATACGTTGTCTTCATTACAAAATTATATTGCCTTCTGTTCACTGTTACCGAGTCAAATAAAGTATCCAAGACCATGCCTGGAAACACGAACGCACGTCTATTATTCATCTTGATACGCGTGCCCAGAGGTATCTCGTGTTTTGGAATGAAATCGGATTCGCGCTGTACAATATTTCATCGTAATGTATTTTTAATATATTGTGAGATTGTACCCGGACATGAAATAATATAAAGATAAGCTGTCTATTGCGACAGTCTGTCTCTAATCTAACTTTTTGCTGTAACAGTTATTTTTTCTCGCCACCATTTTATTTGATAAGTTTGTATATGGCATGCAGAACTGAGGTTGCGAATATGCCGACGATCGCAGCCTTCTCGTCTATATTGCCAGTACAGTACTAGTAAGCATATAGCTTACATTGCGGCTGCACTGGAATATGGAAGTCAGCTGATCAGTTTAATTTGGAAAGAAGTGACGAACATGGCGAAGTGGTGAATACATCCGCCCCATGGCCACATACATACACACTTGCTCTAAAGTACTAAACAAAACTGAGAACAGTATAGTACGTAACTGCCATTATTAAATAGTAGCGTGACAATCGTCGCACCGCTTTAAACAAACTGTCCTGACTAGAAACAAATCTTTTTCTTTCTTTTTTCCTAATAATGTAAAAGTGTACGTGTATGATACCATGCACATCGTGTTACATTATTGTACATAAACAGAGTTGCACCTTGATACATTATTTTGCCCGGATGTACTTTCCCCCCAAATCTTTTTATAAAAAGAAAGTAATTTGTATGCGGATTTTGTTTCAGTGTCGTAATTTTATTGTGAAAAGTACCAGGAAACACGGAAACGTTTTGTTTTCAACATACACGATGATGTGGTACTTCGAATTTCACAAATCATTAGAGTGCAGCGACTCTAGGAAGAATGGAGGACTATTCAAAGAAACGTATACCCGGAAATTCTGAAATGTTTTGTTTTAAATTCGTGGTGCATGCAACGAATGACACAAACTATCACGACCAAAATTCAATGCATAGGTGTTCGGTTACTGACAGACGTACATATTGTCACGTGGTGGCACCTGTATGTAAATAACCTTCAGTTCTCACGCTTCTTTGCTACGATGCTGTACCCGGATGTTCAGTGGCGCTAGAGTCACGTGACTTAAAGGCACCATTTACACCTAAAATGTTACATGCTTACAAAAAAGTTAACACTCGCATGGTATCTTATCTATATTCCAATTTATGCCTTGGAATCAGTGTAAATTCATCATATATCATTGACATGTTAATGTATGTGCTTTACAATTATCAGGTATGAATCACGCATGAACGGTAATTTTGGGTGCCTCTAATATTACGTCATTCCTTCAGCCTGTGAATATTATGTTACAGATTCCACGCTTGCTATGGTTAATAAACATGTTGAAAATACAGTATTCAGATCTGGTACATCAAGAATCCGGGGTATTGAGACAGGAGCTAGCCAGGTTGTGACGTAATTTGCGGTGTCGACTCCTCCTTTAATAATTTCTGTACGAGCATCAATTTGGTTCGGATTTGACACTCCGGCTTCTTTCGCCACACCAGGTGTGGGGAAAATTAACGTCAATTCGATCAAAGGTCTCTTAAAGAGAGGAGGTGGAGTTAAGTACATATGTAGTACAAACATAACACAATCTTCAACGATATTTAACAACTGGTAAACATGGCCATGGGCTTATGTACCTGAATAGCATGCCAGATAATATACTAATTGTTATCATATAACATCACATACATTTGCATATCGACGTTTGAGTGAACTTGTAGAGATTGTAATCTGAAGGATTTCATTTTGTCATGCCATGGGTCTAAACTCTTTTTCGTATGTACAGGTAGTACCTATTTTTCTTCCCTGGGTCCCTCTTGATCCGAATGATATTTATCACATATTATTGTCGTATGTATAATGCTACTCCTTATTTGTTTGACTCGGACACTGACTCTGTTGGTCTAGTTCAGGTGCCGAACAATGGGAATCAGCCTCGGAGAATTGTCCCTATAGAATATTTACCAATAAACTCACTCAACAATCTCCAAATATATTCACCTGTCAAGTCGTTGAAGTCGCCATGTTTCCATCAAGGGTTAAAGTTTAAATTAGCAATAGTTAGAGGTCGTTGTGAATTCCCTAGGTGATTTGCATTCATCCGGGTGTGCTGAGTTTGTTCACGTTCGTTCGTGAAGACGCATGTTTTTCATCACAGCTTTTGAAGTAGTCTACCCTTCAATCATGCCGTATGTAAGTGAAAAGGCGCAAGAAATATTGCCAAATCCACCTTGAAATAAATCTTGGATTAAACCCGTACAAAGTACGCGTATTATTACTCCACAAAGCCGAGATTATAACGTATGATATACTGCTGAAAGCACCTAGATAGATTCTCTTTGATGATGATGACACCAATGTACATGCTGTTTATATATTAGCAGATTCATAGATGTTAGAAGAAATGTGAATGTGATCATATTTGAGTTCATATGGACATAAATCATTTGAATCTGCAATAGGTAATTAATTTTTACTATGAGCTGTCTGGCAAAACAGCGGATATCGTTTATGTGTGTTGGCCAAATGCCATCCAAAGCAGGAAGCACTATAACTCCTCAGATCGACCACGTTTTGGCAAGCAATGTCTTTAAAGTTCATTCGTGCACAATTTTCTACTGTACGTTTTCATAAAGAGAATTTTATCACGTTTAATAGGAAGCCGTCTGTATTTTACAACGGGGAGAGTCGGGGGAATGGGGGAGATGGGGGCACGTTTTACAACTAATCGGTTGTCGGGGAGGTCATATTTGAGAGAGAGAGAGAGAGAGAGAGAGAGAGAGAGAGAGAGAGAGAGAGAGAGAGAGAGAGAGAGAGAGAGAGAGAGAGAGAGAGAGAGAGAGAGAGAGAGAGAGA
>NC_135549.1:24027341-24122341 GCF_964340395.1 Glandiceps talaboti
TGAATATATCTTGTTATGTTCAAACTTTTTGGGGCGGTATCCAACCTGTTGATTTAACCATGCATTGTCACCCATCGCTTTACACACACAACACTGAATCAGTACAAATGTTATACCATTCGTTATGTCAAGAACTGTTTATGTTAAATTTAATCCATGACAGTAATATTCTAGTGCACATATTTGGGTTATATCTCAGACACTTCTTTTTTAGTGGTCTGAGATTATTTTAGGGTGGGACTGTTAGAGTACAAATCAGCGCCCAGTGATTTACATCTCCATATAAACGGTATTGAGGTATATCCCTACAGGTAATAGAAAGTCATTAATATCATTAAAGTTCGATAGCACATGATGTCCAATTTAACGTTGAAACAAAAGTTAACATTTATGGGGATAATTTATTATTAATTCATATGAACGTCAACAAAAATGGTGATTTTTTTCCCTTGTCTATTTCTTGAATAAAATTCACAGCAATGTTAATAAGTTTACAAATGGACAAGATTTTCATTTTACATGTTACATTCACATTTACGTGACTGTGGTGGTTTGGGATGTGCGCTTTAGTTCACGTCGCATGGCTATTCTTTGCAATACATTGACTCGACTACTGATACACGATTAATAGGTTGTCTGCTAGGCTAAGTTCTTGAGGTGGAAATTCAAAAGTAAATTTCACAAATCACCTCATCTATATAAGTCTACCAAATTTGTTTTTGCTGTGTATTACTAACTGTAATCTAATTTAACCGAACGCACATACCATACCGTGCCATGTACGATGTTCCCGTCTTTTGTTGCCACGCCTATTGAATGACGTCACTGGTCATTTTATTCTCCGAGCTGAGGGAACTTCTATTGTAAGTGGTTTTATTGAAAAGCGCTGACCCGTCCATTGCCGTTTTTGGTATGCGTCGTAGGCTCGTCCCATTTAGTTTGCAAATGTTCTTACACTTTTGCGGAAAGAGGACTCCTGATACTGTGTACGATTACACCATCGAAGTCAACACGTGAGACTCGAGCGAGGCTGGGTCTCAAAAGACAACGTGTTATATGTTATCAGCACTGAGATAGACGGGAAGGATATATTTATACCAGTTCTGTAGACCACAACCTGCCCCGTGTACTAAGACAACAACGTTTAACGCGGCGCTGTGACAAAAGGGAAAGTGGGCAAGCTGTACCCTAACATGGCCTGGCGGTAATATGCGATACCACGCTCCCGTTCTACTCGAAATACCCTTCGATTCCGAAATTTTGAGTTTCCTACGCTGAGAGGTCGTCCCAACTACCAAAGACATGGCGGTGCTAAATTCCCAGAAATCGAACGACGGTACAACGGCAAACTCGGTACAAATGTCTCAGGTAAGCACTCGTTAATCCATTTCCCGTATCAGTTAGAGACCCTTAACCCGAATATCTTTCCAATCGCCTTTTTTATTGTATCACGTTATGAGGTTCTCCCAGGAATGATTTCGCTGTCACATACCGTTATCGACAGATGACACTTTCACCTCTATCGAATGGTATTTATGTGTGACAGGTTGAACGGCGCATGGATGCCGTAAACTCGCAATCTGTGGAGTGATAAAAGTAATTGTAAATACCGCTCGTTATTTATCATTCGTGCGATATGCGATAGTAATTGATAAAACAGTGCTGTTGTCATGATATGAAGGCATATCTGTGTCAACGGCGGTAACATCAACATCAGTAGGCCGAGGTCTAGTCTCATAAAGATAGTGATAGTATACCATGTATACGGTCTGCGTACTGATACAGCAATTAAAATACACGATGTCAAGCTCGCTGACTTTTTTTTTCCACGTTATATAGATAGACTCCATTACAAGGACGCCAAAACGACAACGCATTCGTGAAGTGTAAACATATTCTTGTCTCACGTATACAGCTGGCAAACCAGCCACCAAAACAAACCTTTGCCATGTTAATTTGACTGCAATGTACACATAGAGTGGCGATTTGAATGATACAAGGTCACCTGAGGGCAGGGTACAACTAACGTATCTGAACGTGCTAAAAGTGAGAAGTAACAAAGAATCCGCCACAGGACGCAGTCCATTGTTAGAAATCCCTAACCTTTCACGGCTTCTGATGTGACATAATTGAAGAGAATGCCAAATCAGCAATCTCCAATGAGATCGAATTTCCTATAATAACGCTGAAAATGTGACTTTGTCCCCGGAGACTTAATGATCCTCGTAGGATTCTGCTTTACGTGCATGTCACATATAAAATCGTTGTTTTATCCTAAAAGCCCGTTTCTATGGTAAAATAGGCATCCATGGGAAATGGATAATTTCAAATATTGTAAGCAAGCTATATTATCTAAATTGGATTCATTTCGTTACGACATGTTCGTTTATTTCAATCATTTTTTTGGCTGAGGGGGACATATATACAACCAGAAGCACTCGATTAAAAAATGGCTTGTGTTATTCTTATTCGCTGGTACCACAGTCCACCATGATAATGAATAATGCAAGGTCACGACCTTTGTTCATTACACATTGACTACAAACTAAAGAAAGTGGGTCAGCTTTTATATTTACAACACGTCAAATGGGTCTGCAATAAAAAAAATGGACTGTATGTGGTGTAACTCACAAAAGATAACTACTGTGCTGAGATGCATATCATATAGAGGGCACTTTTCATTTTGCTTCCAGGACAATATGTTGTTTTGTGTTTGCTGTACATGTGGGAATGATAACCTTGGCCCCTAAAAATCTTGGTACATACATATGTATACCAAAGGCTATTGCACAATAGACACTATACAATATCGTTTGACATTTAACTCAGACATTGTTTATCTAATTAAATCATAGTAAATTAGGACACAGCGATTCCTGCATAGCTTCGAAATTGAAATGCTGTTTACCCCTCGATCTGTGCCCTAACGTGACAACGTGAGCTGTGTATACTTCCCTAATTGTAAGGTATACCTTGAGCCATCTATTTGTTAAATTCGTCGTGTACATAATACATTTATAGAACCATTGTGCTAAAACTTGTCAGCGTATGCATCTATCAATTGCAAGGCGCTCGGTTTTATACTTAAAGTCATTCATTTTTCTCTATACTAGTATTACCCAGTAATTTACTGTTTACATCACACAATTAGTCATTTCAAAACACTGTGTGCTCTCAAAATCAATAATACAATTACGAATTTCAATCGGCCATAATAGGTACTTTCAGGGGTAGATCAACTCAGTCACACACACACACACACACACACACACACACACACACACACACATACATAACAATATTGATATAATAACTAGATTAAAACTGAATGCCTCCTGTAAGAGCAAGACCATAGATTTTTGGTCGTACATACATTGTTGGAATGCAAGATTCTGAACTATACAGGTATTATACATGATGTACCCCTTCATGGGAAAATTAAATATATGAAATTTGGAGCTTGCCTAGTTAACATATTGCCCAATTATCGAAAAATCATTAATTATGCAAATTATTCATTAACACTATAAGCCACATCAACAACCTATATATGACAAAGGAGTTTTGTTATTGTTAATGCATAATCTAATTATATTCAATTTGAAATGTGCATTCTTTAGGTATAGCCCAATTTTGATGTTTACCAATATCTAATCAGTTCATATGATTAGGATACGGAAGATACCTACTAAGTTTCAGTAGAATAGGTGCAGTAGTTTTTAAGATATGTCCACAGACAGCTAGATCTAGACAGACAGACAGACAGACAGACAGACAGACAGACAGACAGACACATACACACACACACACAGACAAAAACCATAAAATAAACTTCCCTTACGGGAGGTAAAAAGGAATATTCCAAGCGCTGTCCACAATTTCATGCCCTCGCCTTGAAAAACAAACCGTGCCTGTGTTTTGGTTAACTTTACTGGTTAGTACACTTTGCCAATTTCCCTGAATACAAGAATAGTATTCTTATCACGCAAACTTCTTTTCACTGTTTGTTCGGTAAATCATTCACGTAACTTAGTGACTACAATTATAGTTTGAAGTAGTATGTATGTGGAAACGGCCATCGAGGGTCAAAGGTTGTCCCACTCCCCGGCTGTATAACAGTATGTTTGCCTGTGTATATCTTGCTAGATTGAAGACACTCTTCCTCTGTCTAGTCTGTCCTCTGCCACTATAATATCGCTGTCTGTTTGCCTCCAACCCCGCCTTCCCCCCTCTGTCTGTCTGTCTGCCTGTCAGTCTGTCTGTCTGTCTGTCTCTTTCTCTCTCTCTCTCTCTCTCTCTCTCTCTCTCTCTCTCTCTCTCTCTCTCTCTCTCTCTCTCTCTCTCTCTCTCTCTCTCTCTCATCAGTCACCTGTTCAATACTAGATACTCGTAATTGACATGTTAATTGCTTGATATCGTAACTACCCAAAAGGGATCACCTTAGCGGAAAATAAATTAAAAGTAATTAATCTCACACGACTTAGAAACTGTGCATGCATCATTTATCTATGCACAGACTATGACTGCTGTATCTGATATATTTAGAATTGCCAAGTAAGCCTTACTGTTTACTGTCTTAGCTGTCATTTTGATCTCTGGCACGTCAGATTAATAACGCTATCACGTTTGTTGGACGCGTTCCCCAAAGGATTCTAGGTCTACCATTAACCCCGGTAACAGACCTCGAAACTTAGTACTACTACTCCGTTTCTCTGTCTCTATACCTTTGGTATCCTAAACCGATACCAGGTCCTGTCTGTCATTTTCGAGAATCAACAGTATATCATTGACAATCAAAGTGGGCCAGGGAGGAAAGTTTCTGTCAAACCTAGTTCTAATGAATTTGAGCTGATGTTAAAATTTAATTTTTGTATGTTATTGTATCATTTGTAAACAAACGGTAAACACAAGCAATCAACCTATTTATGTTCGGTGATGTTTCAATATAATCGGAAAACGATATACGCATGTGCAGACTGGACGTGACGTAGTAAGTACTCGTCTTTACCGTTTGCTTACAAATCACTTCTCTGTCGAGTGCCGTAACGAATCCCCCCCCCTTTTTTTTTTAAAAAGTTGTTTGTCTATTATTACAACACGGACGTGGTCTTTGTTTTTCTCATTGCTTTTCAGTTGAAAAATATAGTAACGTTTCTATGAATTGCAAATCCAAATACGTTATTACCCTATTTTTCATCATTGCATTACTATAACCGTTATGAGATACAGTTCGTAAAAATATAGGTGTATGCATTAATAACTGGTCCCCTAGTTACATTAACGTTAACTTAGTAAAAATCCAAATTTATAGATGCCACATTATGACGCCACTCGTAATATGTTATATAAATGGAAATAACATGATATGTACTAATAGATGATGAAAACTGAAAGTCATTGTTTTATCTCTGTATGGATGAAGATTTAGACGTTTCCGCGTCTCTGAAAATGCTATAAAGTTTCACATCGTCGTAAACCACAGCCTCTTTTACGGCACCGTCATTGCTCTGGCTTGTGAGAATGAAGTTTCAAGTAATTTCCCTTAAAGTTACTCCTATACAGCTAACGACAATAGTCACTATTTAGCTTCATTCAAAATCTTTATCAAATTTCATCGGAGTAAAAGTTTATGTAACAACTTATGTCTCAATTACTTTTCACTAAATCTAATCCCTGAAGCGATTTTCCTTTTACCTCTCTGTCATAATTTTTCTTTCAGTCCACTAAAACGTACCCTAATTGAATTATAAACTATACTCGACGATCATAATCAACTTTACTTTGTTTATATGAACGTTAAACGCAATGATGAATCAAATGTCCAATGTATCAATCAATCAATCCATCCGGGAATTTCTAAAGCGCCAATTTCCACTACGATGTAGAATTCAGAGGCGCTCGCTGTACGGTTAGAATGCTCTGCAGAATAGATATGTCGGTTTGTGTTGTATATATTTCCAATGGCTGTGCATTCCATCATATATCTGGGAGTGCAGCACGTGAGAACGCACATCCGCCATAGACAACAGTTTGTAGGGTTCGTGCAATACACATTTGACAGTTGATCAGAGTCTGCTGGGAGTGGGCTTCAAGTGAATTATGTCAGATATTTAGGTTTGCGATAGTCCACTCAGAGATTTACAAGTGATCAATAACATGATTCTATCCCAGTGGAGCTCTTATGTATTGACGAAACGCAAGTAAATATTAACCCTTTCAAAACCAATATGATCCATCCTTTTTCTTGATCAGCGCTCGGTGGACACTGTCGTAATTGATCAACCAGTTACGTGACATGTCTAAATGTAATTTCCTGCTTGCGAGTAAAATGTTTATATTTGTAGTGAAGTTCGTTTGAAATGAACAAATGAAATTGACAAGATACTGACATGTGAAATTGACATGGTCACCTTGGGCAAATTGTCGATAAGTGAAAAAGCAGACAGCTGTAATAAAGACTAAAAGTGTTCCAAGTCAGAAGTTGTTGTTTTCAAGCTTGAGAGATCTTGAAAAGCGGGAAGGGATCGTCTGATTGATTGATGGATGGATGGGAGTTAAATTTATGGCACCGGACATAAAATGCTAGTTTATTAACAGGAATCTATTGATTGTACTCAAGAATACAGCAGAGCTTTTGCGATCTTCAATATTGACCTGTGTACATAAAAGTTGTCAAACCCTATAGCTAGTATCCGGCGATGTTTGAGGAGAGCTCTCAGACTGAAAACGTTAACCATGGATATTATCCAAACATTGTGATTGGGCTTACACTATTATACGGTTCACTAAATGATATGAAAAACAATATATGTATGCGCCGTTCCGCTAAATACACGATACCAGTACAGTGTGCCCCACTATGGTACACGAAGCCTTGTAGTCACACATTCTTTGTATAACTCCTTGTCAATGCCATGTTCTAAACACAATAATTCACTTTGTTAGCACCCACAGTTAAAAGTTGTTCGCGCTAACCCAATACTCATTTCCGAAGATTAATGAGAACATGCACTGAAGCGTGTTTTAAGTACAACTATTTCGTTGACAATGGCAAAAAAAAGTAGCGTGCAAATTTTTGTTATTATTATACAAGTTGTTCAGAGGGTTTACAATTTGACCGTATTATTGAGGACATACGTGTGTATGGCTAGGCGTACTCGAATGAATAACGACCGAAATTGCACACTCGCGGAGCAGCAGTTTTAACAAGCTATCAACGTGATATATGATGATACGGAAGTCTGTCGATTCGACTTTATATAACGCAGATGTGTTTTGTGAAATATTACATAGAGGCTAGTTGGTAAAACATATGCAATCCGGTTGCTCTCGTCTGACCTTACAATACTAGCGTCATTTATTACCTACGTGTCAGTTGTGAAGAGCCCATTAAGTTTTTTCCTTTACACCAAACTTTGTCCTTCACCAGTATTCCTCGAGCAAAAGGCTGTATACGTGTCTTAGCTTTGTTTGTTTGTTTTGAATGTAAGTATGTGACGCTGTCAAAAATAGCGACGGCTCGAGAATTCAAGACAATATACGCACGTATTTGTCTTTGGTATACAAAGGAGCCCGCTATCAAGTCTCGAGATGTACGAGAATACGAGACTGCAACGATAGTTGCACCGCCTTTAAAATTTATTCAGATACGTAAATCGCATGAATTGAATGAACGTGTTTATGTTTCAAAAGCTTTGAAATGGAATAATAATCTACGATTTCATAATTTATATCTTTCATGTATCCATGGTAATTTTAACAAAATCTCTGCGGTTTCTATTCAGTGCTTGGTCCTTTTGGAAATTAACCTAACAGCATGCATGTCAGCAATACAGTGCCAAATCTCTTGAAGTTCTTCTCTCTTTTTTTACGAACAATCAACGCAACAGGGTGCCCCAGTGTATAATCCATGATAATCGCATGTGCGTAATTCTTCGTACGCACGCCATATATATGATATTCATATTTATAACTCCATGCCTAGCTATTCAAAACATCTCCATCAATAATAATTGGCAGTCCTGAATGGCCAACATGCCAGAACTATCTTTGTTAACAAAATGTGAAATATTCCCTTTTTAATCGTCATGTCGGTGGCCGTTCAAAGCAAAGAGTTTTCAGGATGTGTCGATTAAACTCGGCTTCTTTGATATTTTGTAGTGACGGTTTATAGCATACGTAGACTATATTTTTTTGAACGATAGCGAAAATTCAGGAAATCAAAATGTCAGTTAGGATAGCGGAATAGTGTAGCAGCGATAGTTGTTCCAAGTCTAAATGTAGACTAGTGACGATTCGACCCAATTCCACTTCCACTACGTTAAACCAAATAACACAAATAAAAATATTTAAATATCACCTTCTGTAGAAACAGCTAAATATTTTATGTCTTCCCAGACCCGCATGTAAAAACAAACACTTTAGAAGTCTTTGTTTTGCACTGAATTTATAAACTTATAAGGAGGAAAACGTGCTAGTCATTTCATACAGTTTGAGCGATCGGAGCTCTCGGCTATTATGTGAGCTTAAATAACTCGGAGTGAGCCGTGGCAGAGATGACAGTCAGACAGGAAACGGTAAGCGCCTTTCCATGTTCGATGAATATAGTGGGTAAACAAGCCTTGTTAGCGAACATTTACCGATAATTCGAGACGAATTCGAAGTGTCTGTCATATACGGTAAATTGCATCACGTCGTTGCTCAACGCATTTAGTGAAAATCGACAGACAATAGTTTATCGACTGTTTGGGGGTATTAAGTCGTACATTTACTTTTAAATTTCACCGCGAGTGTCAGTGTGATTAATCAGTGGCTTTTTTAGCCATCACAAAAATTGGATTACGTGTTATTAGAACATCCCAAGTTGCTAGAATTAGCTATTAGACTTCAGCTTGTGTAAGTGGAAACTGAAATGTTGAGGGTCTCGGCTGACTGGGTATTGTGTACTTTTTTCTAGTGGATTTTAGGTAGTCCATTGATTATTAATTGACTCGGGAGTTTTTCCCCGATCGATGACACATGACATGTACAGACTTGATAGATTGCCTGAGTTGAGATTAACATCGATACAGAATGTATGCAAACGTTGATTTTTAGTTAAATTCCATATCATACTATTCGTAATAACGTGTTGCCAGTGGTTGGGTTCCCTTTCATATGGAAGGTGTTAACTTGATTTACTTTACAATTTAATGTTTTGAAATATTTTCAATCGTAGTGCTGACCCAATTTCATATAAAGTATCAGAATTGGGGTTGTAAGCTGCACTCAAAATTGCAGTCGCCTGGAACCCAGTTGTGTGGAGATTTGTCTCGCCTTTTTTTCTCACTTTTATCAAAACCCCCACACGACTTCATTCGAGGGTAAACTGTAGTTAAACTCTAAATAGAGCTAATCGAAGAGTAAACATGCCACAAATCTAATTTTGTTAGTTGCATGTTCTGATATGGAAATTTTCCACAAAAGGAAAAGTCGACATTATAAAGCTACACGTTATATGTGATGTCGTCAAGACCAATTGTCGAAACGTTCGATTATATTAGACCTAAGTATTCCTTTCGAGATCGCCAATACGTTAAAATAACTCTTTCCGCCTTCCTTTTCATTCAGATAAATGTTATACACGACGATCATGGTGCCAAAAATGAACAGTCGGCGGCGGAAGGAGTCAATGTCACCAAAGATAACAGCCGAAAAAAGACAACTGACAGGTTGGATGTGAGCAGTATGCGGGGAACCAAAGGCAGAGCCAGTAAATTTAGGGACAGAACTTACTCATCTAAATCAGATGCATCAAGCATGTCGATGCGAGACATCTGTCGAATATGCCATCTTGATGCCAATGTCGATGAAGAGAAAACTGGTGAGTATAGCGCCACCGTGCTATTGAAGTGCTAAAAGGAAACTACCTTCGTTTAATTGATATAACGATCACTGAACGGAGACTGTATACACGATGTGTAATCTCAGTTTGATATAACTTACTCTCTCAAGGCAGTGGGATGTGGAGTGGGGGTTGTGGATATATGTAGCTTCGACTTTAAAAGAAAACAATTCAAAAATACAAAAATGACAAAGGTAGACAAATAATATGCAACAAACTATGCATAGCCAGATAGACAGGCATGTCCGTTTACAGTTTACAAATCCTGGTTTCACTAAGTTCTAACACACAATTAATTAGCCCCAAGGTGCATGACAATTAATGTAGAATCCTGGTGTTCGTGTTACGTTTCTCCTTTTGTTGTATAATTATCAACCCTTGTGCTTACTTTTGTCTTTTCCTAGAGTTGATTTTCCCGTGTGCATGTCGGTATGCCGGAGTTCATCAATATTGCATTTACAAGTGGGCCTTGAAGATGAAATCAAACATTTGTGAAATATGCGAGAAAAGGTTTGATGCTAAATATGTGCCAGAGATACCACAACCAGTAAGTGTTATTAAAATCAAACCGTATAAATAATTATTTACATATTAGTTATTATGTATGTATGTATGTATGTATGTATGTATGTATGTATGTATGTATGTATGTATGTATGTATGTATGTATGTATGTATGTATGTATGTATGTATGTATGTATGTATGTATGTATGTATGTATGTATGTATATGTGTGTGTGTGTGTGGATGGATGGATGGATGGATGTATGTATGTATGTATGTATGTATGTATGTATGTATGTATGTATGTATGAATATGTGTGTGTGTTTGTTTGTGTGTGTTTGTTTGTGTGTGTGTGTCTGTATGTATGTATGTATGTATGTATGTATGTATGTATGTATGTATGAATGCATGTATGTATGTATGTATGTATGTATGTATGTATGTATGAATATGTGTGTGTGTTTGTTTGTGTGTGTTTGTTTGTGTGTGTGTGTCTGTATGTATGTATGTATGTATGTATGTATGTATGTATGTATGTATGTATGTATGTGTACGGACGGACGGACGGACCTTTAAGTAGTCTAAGACTAACTTACCAGTTTAAAGATGGAATTACAAATAGTTAAATATGTTTTGCCTTATTTTGTGGTTGTTTTCTTTCAGTGTATCAATTGGAATTTCGTACCTTCATACACAAGACGAAGGACAATCATAGCTGTAATTGTGATGGTATTTCTAGTGGCAATCACCTGCATTACGTCGTACCTACTTGCCAATACTCTCAAGAAGAATACAAAAGGCATTTCCGATTCTGTGCACATCGTGTGGCCGCTTATTGCAGTTGTTGCTATTTGTGGCATGGGATTTATTTGTTTCGTCACCTGGTTTATGTTCTTCCTGTGTGAAACATTCAAGGTATACCATTCCGCGTCTTCGAAACACAGAAAACGGATCCAACAAGCATGAGAACCGAATTGTCAGAGCCCATGACGTAATCAACCCAATCTGTGACGTACATGTACCTCACACGAACCATTGCATTATTTCACACTCAGAGAATATTTTTCACATGAACTTTACATCCAGTCCAAAATAAATCAGTACTGTTTGGTCGAGAACTACATTTTCTAACGGCTTTACGGTAGTCCTCTTTAAATAAATATCAACTCATGACGTCACTTTAGTTAAACTTTTGATAAAATATGGTGAAGAGGCCCTGGTACGTCGGAAATGTTCCTGGTGGCCGACAGTGTCGAAGTCATAATGAGCGCGTAACGAGTTTTTGAACTGATGCGGGTCGTCAGTACTGCCTACGCACCATTTCGTGCCAATAATAGTCACCATGAGTATGTTTGCCAGCATGTATTGTCAGTATATATGACATATGCGTACATGAACATACATACATGTATGCTGTATAAACGCAAACACAAACGTTATATAATGTTCCAAGAAATGTACTATTAAAATGTATATATTATAAACCTAATCACGATAACGACTACATATTAACAAGAACGGGTTTTTACATTTTCTTGTACATATTTTTTTTTTTTGTAAAACAGACTTTTTGCATTCGTGGGGAAAATTAAAAATGTTACATGTTTACTCATATAACAAGGATAGCAGTATTCCAATAATGGACATCATCCTGTTATAAGCTTAGGGAGCCTTCAATAATTACAGAGGGTGTCATATTTTACAAATCGGTTCGGGGAGGGGTGGGGCCATATTTCAGAAAATAGTCTTAGAAGAGGGACACATTTTACTTGTACTCACAACATTGAACCACTATTTTGGCGTCCCACTGGTTTCTCACCCCTTTGTTACCACGTTTAAAAGGTATATCAAGTCGCTGTTGACGACCATAGCATGCACTGAATCAATTGTTAGTTGTTGTGGTGTGGCGGAGTGTTAACCTCAGTCCCGACAATGTTGTTAGTACACCCATCTAGTTTTTTTGGACTTCTGGACTTAAGCTCTGCCACCGATTAAATCAAAGCAAGGCAATACAATAATGCAGTGTCTCCACACAAAGTCACCTTAGGCAAAATGCCTTTGCCTTTAAAAATTATCGACGGTGATGGCGTGCGGCGGTGGTATCAAGTCCTTACCATTGATTTTGCATGGGGATGTGTGTCCATTTTCACGTCTGCCGGCATTTTACCGATGTTTAAAAAAAACACAAAAACAACCACTTGAACAGAGAAAGGGTCATGTTTTAGAGAAAGGAAATTGGAATAGGACTATGTTTTCAAAACAGAATCGGGTGACGAGCGGGCACATTTTACGCAACAGATTGATTTCTCCCCACTCTCCTCCTTATAGTTAATGAAGGCTACCTAGGTGGATGTATTGCTAATTTATACTCAGGTACTAACACTACAAGATTGTATATTCAGGACTAATGTCTAATATTTGACAGTAAAAATTGACAGTAGGACAGCACCAGCCTATTTTTGCTGGTTATACTGGGGGTCATGGGTTGACCTTTATGAGTAGGATCATAATATAATCTAAAAAATAGCAAGGGATGATGCTTATTTCTCTTAGGTCACTTTTTTTTCTTTTTTTTTGTTTCTGTTTTTAATGGGGTGTGTGGGCATATTGACTGAGGTGTCACTGCAATGTGTTCTTGTTTCTGTAAATGCATGCCTATTGCGCGAACGCTGGGCATGTGTTTGCTGTGTGCAATTTAGATGTATATTCGGCTGCCAAGAAAAAAATGTATGGATTTGTTTAGCTATAAAGCTCAGACGAGAAAACCCCTTCGAAGCTCGCAACATTTCTGTCAAGATATTCAGTACTTTAATTTGGCGCTAAATGTGAGGCATGTAATTGTTACTGTCATTTATAGAATATCGATTGTTGTTGTTGTTGTTGTTGTTGTTGTTGTTGTTGTTGTTATTATTATTATTGTTGTTTTTGATCATTGGAACTCCTCAATTATCAATTTGGATCTATGTGATAAATAAATAAAAAAAATGGCTTCCAAATTATGTTTTCCAAAATCATCAATTTGACTCGTAAAATCGAGCTAGCTAGAAGTGACATTTATAAGCTTCACATGCGTGCTAGTGGAAAGTCTGTCCTAGGACAGCGAAGCTCAAAAACGCAACTCCATATATTGGCTCTTCTCTCAAGCAATTATTACGTATTTTGTAGGATCACCATAGCAACCGCTTTCCATATAGTAATACGTCTAGTGATAATTTAACTTTATATTTGCATTCTTGACTGCGAAGCAGCTGCCGTTCGCTAGACATTAAAATTGTCTTCATTTCCGTTGTTGCATGTTCCATTCGATCACGATGATATATCACACGTCTCATGCGCATGTCATAAGGTGAACTCTTCCAAGAACCTTTTTAACTTTTGTTATTTTCCAGGTTTTGTAAGTTGCTAGAGTATTGTATCTTGTCAATTAAGTCTATTTTTTGTGTGTTGAATCAATGCAAAGTTGTGCGAATATAGTGTAAAATAACTTTTAAAAATACATTTGTACAGCAGACTGCTTTTGATAGATAACTTCGTTTGTATTGAGTACATATACTTAGCTCGAATGTGAAACATTGCTAAATGCCACTAATTTAATTACTTTTTGGCTGAATAATTAATAAATAATTCATTCATATGTCACTGGTTGACATCTGTGTCATTTATAGTAACCTCTCCAGATAATATTTTGAATCTTTTAAATGCAATCGATGCCAATACACGCAAATGTACATGTATATGAATATGTACTTCTACTACTCAATTAGCATTTATTGTTTTCATAATAATTTCGTAATTTCGATAGGATCATAGGTCTCAAGGCTTCCCCGTTACTTTAATTCAAAGTTCAATGAGCAAGGTCAAGTTCAAACATTAATCACTCATATTTTCGTAACGAAATGAGAACCTTTGTAAATATCCTGTATGGTAAATTTGTATTGTATTGGTCCTTTGGATATTTTGTACTTAGAAACTATACCATGATTCCGAAATAAACTTGAAAGCACTAAAAATGAACCAGTATTGTGTTAAAACAGCAATGTGTTTAATTTCATGAGGAATGAAGAAATGTTTAGCTTGTTCAGTGTTTGTCTTACACCACTTACTTGTATAGATATTTCAGTTTATCTATACACAACAGATCTAGACTCTAGAGAGACGGGCTCTAGCAAATGTTCTGTCAATCAAATGGTGTGTACCTTCTTATATCATTTCTACTTGTATGTATGTATGTATGTATGTATGTATGTATGTATGTATGTATGTATGTATGTATGTATGTATGTATGTATGCATGTATGCATGTGTGTATGTATGTATGTATGTATGTATGTATGTATGTATGTATGTATGTATGTATGTGTGTGTGTGTGTGTGTATGTATGTATGTATGTATGTATGTATGTATGTATGTATGCATGTATGTATGTTCGTACAGACATACAGACAGACAAACAGACAGACAGACAGACAGACAGATAGAGGCAAATATAACATGTAATGGTACTCATTAACCTCGTGATCAATCATCTTTCAGTGCATGATCGCGACATAATTTTTTTTTATAAAGACAAATAATAAAACGCAATCTGTTGTGATATTCACAAGTTTTATTTTGTCCATTTTAGTCCTAAAATTGCAAGGTACCTGTGTCCGAAGCAGTAAAGTAGATTATCACAAAAAGGGGAAATGATGCTGAAAGCTATAATCAATTACTTTAGTGTTCTACTCATAGTGATCGTTAAGTTGCGGGTTCTCGTTGAATTTTATCAGTGTTTTATCTGCAATATATGGTTATGAATTAAACATTCTGTTTATAAGGTATATGGATGATATGTTAAATCGATTGAGTAGGTATCATCATAGTTTGATGGTATGGTGTGATAAGACCATGTGTTCATCAGACGACGGCGAATAAAATGAGAGTGTCACCGCTAGATCATGTCATGTTATTAATGTACGTCCAATTAGTCGAGGGAGTTTGTTTATGAGAGAGAGAGAGCGAGAGAGAGAGAGAGAGAGAGAGAGAGAGAGAGAGAGAGAGAGAGAGAGAGAGAGAGAGAGGGGGGAGGGAGAGAGGGAGGGGGAGAGAGGAGAGAGAAAGAAAGGGAGAGAGGGGAGAGGGAGGAAGGGAGGAAGGGAGAGAGAGGAAGGGGAGAGTGAGGGATGGAGGGAGGGAGGGGGATAGATAGAGAGTGTGTGTGTGTGCGTGGCAGCAGAAGGCAAGCAGGCAGACAGACACACAGATAGACAGACGGACATAAACACAAACAAACAAACAAACAAACAAACGAACAAACAAAAACGGGGAACAATGGAGCTAAGACACTGGAGCCCAAAATATTTCCCGGTTGTATTTTAGCTATGTAGTATGGTAACTTCGTGACTGTGCTATCACCAAACAGATTTCTTCACATACACTGTGACGATTGGTACGCCAATAAAGCCATTTGTCATGGACAACATAATGCCAGGTGTGGTCTTCCTGTGCGGCTGTTTTAATTAGCATATTTCGTGACACAAAATATATAGGATGAATTATTTCAAGAATAAAACCAGATATAACGAGAGATACAGATTACAGTATGAAGAGAGTGTTGCACCTTGATAAACTCTATTTCTATGATCTATTTCTTAGTTAAAATATATCTGCGATTTATATAGCTACCGGTTGCATGTTGAAACGTTCATCGTCCATATGGCGTCATGGCAATTAGCTGATTTATTCAATACTATGCAATCAGACATAGGCAGAGCTACAATGTATATCACATTTTACGCTTACAGTCGTTCTGCTGATTAATTAATGATGATCTATAAGTCGATTAATTGATAGATTGGCTGATACGATTGATTGGTAAATTAATTGATCAGGTGCATTATCTATTACTACACCAATATTTTATTTATTTTTTGAATTATCTATGTAGGTCAGTTGATTAGATAGATGGAGGCGTCGAAATAAACATATGAACCAAATTGTAGAAAATGACAGAAAATATTAAGATTAATCATGGATGAAGATTTAAGGATCCGTAGGAATCATGGAGATACGCTCATATGCAGATAGGTGACATTTAAAAGATACATACATACATACATACATACATACATACATACATACATACATACATACATACATACATACATACCGTACATACATACATACATACATACATGCATGCATGCATGCATGCATGCATACATACATGCATGCATGCATGTATCCACCCATCCATCCATCCATCCACCCACCCACCCACCCACCCACCTACCCACCCACACACATTCACACACACACACACACACATACATACATACATACATACATACATACATACATACATACATACATACATACATACATACATAAATAAATACATACATATAGCCAGAGACAGACAGACAGACAGACAGACAGACAGACAGACAGACAGACAGACAGACAGACAGACAGACAGACAGACAGACAGACAGACAGACAGACAGACAGACAGACAGATAGATAGATAGATAGATAGATAGATAGATAGATAGATAGATAGATAGATAGATAGATAGATAGATAGATAGATAGATAGATAGATAGATAGATAGATAGATAGATAGATAGATAGATAGATAGATAGATAGATAGATAGATAGATTGAATTGAATTGAATTGAAATTTATTTCACCAGAACCTATACAGTTTATACAGCTATTGAATAAATATATAGAAATGAAAGAGAGAGAAAAAAATACAACGTCTAGGGACAAAATAAAATTCTGGTGAGGACCAAGGACAGTAGTTCTTTCTGAACTAATCGAGGTCCAAGGCCCTGACTGACATGCTTAGTATAATGTATTGCTGGTTACACTGTTATAAAAATAAATATATACATAACAAATGTTCTTTATATACACATGCATCACACTCACTCATAGAAAAAATAGATAGATAGATAGATAGATAGATAGATAGATAGATAGATAGATAGATAGATAGATAGATAGATAGATAGATAGATAGATAGATAGATAGATAGATAGATAGATAGATAGATAGATAGATAGATAGATAGATAGATAGATAGATAGATAGATAGAGCGATTGACTCATCAATCTGCGAGCTCAAGATAATAAGAATGGTCTAATAGCATTGTTCTATTTATATTTGTACAATCTAACAAAGGGTAGATTACAACTGTGTTTTTTAATGACTAAAACTTCAAAACAAATTACTGACAGCATTAAGGACATAGTACAGAAGTGTACCCTCTCGAACAACAACCATAAACTTGTATACATCCCAAGATCTATCATTTACCTGATTATGTACCGAGAATTAAACAAAATACAGAAACATGTATTAGCATGGAACGTACAAAACTAAAGATTGAAATACATAAAGTGTAAGTAAGAGTTGTTTATCACTCAGCCGGAAGACGACGTACATGTACACTGTTTAACGACTGTCATATAGAGGTATCCTGGCCGCCTTAGTCGTAAATCAAAACTTCTATATAATGTGTTAAATTTCCCCCGGTGGTAGTTAGGTTTCTGTAAACGATGTATCTATATGTGTCTGGTAAAAACACCTGCAAAGATAGTGCAGTAGCAATGAAAAGGGATGGATGCTGCTGACAAGCCACGATTTGTGAGTCTTGTGTGATATTTCACACAGACACACTGGCGTTTCGGCGTTTGGCGAGGGATATTATGGAGGTCTAAACGACGCAGCAAATATACGTATAGTAGTTATGTTGTAAACTATTCTATTCTCGCCACTATATCTGTATCAGTTCGACATCTAGGTATGTTTATAATTTGTATCAAACCTTTCCTCCTGATTTTTTAAAAACAAATTTAAACAACAAAATGATTATCAGCAAACAAGGAAACACTGCAAAGTGACGTACTTGACTGATTTGGTAAATTGTTTGTCGAAAAAACTGGAAAAAAAGATTTTACTATCTAGACTACCTAAACAACTGTAACTCGTGACTGACAGTAACTGACTTATAAATTAATAGAGGTACTGATGACGGGTGGACAGACGGGGATTGAAGAACTGACTGGCTAGCAAGCTAGCTGGCTGGCTGGATGACTGCGTAACTAGATGACTGACTACCCAAGTAACTGAAAAAAGTAACTAACTAACTAACTAACTGACTGACTGACTGACTGACTGACTAACTAACTATGTACAACTAAGTAACTAACTAACTAACTAACTATCTAACTAACTAACAGACTGACTGACTGACTGACTGCCTGACTGACTGACTGACTGACTGCCTGGCTGACTGACTGACTGACTGACTGACTGACTGACTGACTGACTGACTGCCTGGCTGACTGACTGACTGACTGACTGACTGACTGACTGACTACCTGACTGACTGACTGACTGACTGGCTGACTGACTGACTGACTGACTGCCTGACTGACTGATTGACTGACTGACTGACTGACTGACAGACTGACTGACTTGCTGACTTGCGTACTAACTACGGACGGACGGACGGACGAAATAATTATAATTAAGAATCTACAGCCAGCTTAGAATTGGACAGATTGACCGATAAAAAGAACACATGAGTGACACATTTACAAACAACAAACAAACAAACAAACAAACAGACAAACAAACCCCAAAAGCTATATGCTATAATTTACCATTGTCTTGTATAGCAAGCAACGGACACGTATTATGTTCATTAATAGTGATTAATCTGACATACTGTGTGTTCTAAGGACTACGGGAACCAGCAGAGGTTGGGGGGGGGGGGTTGAGGAGAAAATATGGTGCTATACATGAAAGTAACAGTGACAAGTGGCTTCAGAGTCCATATATGAAAACTAGCTTTACAAATAGATATGGGCATCGCTAAGAGAAATCTCGCATTAGGCACTAAATAACCTATACTTGGAGGTACTTAGGGCAGAGATTATAGTGCATTTTACTTTATTTTAGTGCCATGCATTTACTGTAGCGAAAATTCTTCCCTTTCCGAATTTGACAATTACTTTTATAGAAATAGTTGCATTTAGTGGAAGAGAACAGACCCAACAGTAAAATCATTTAAGAGGTTGAGAACCAAAATGGCCCAATACATTTCCGCCTCAAAGTAAAAGAATTTAGTTTTCCGTATCCTACATTGAACTATTTATACATACCCTTAGATAGCAGGGCTTTTCCCTTCAATCTTGACTGAGAAATAGCACATCACCATATATATATAATGGTTGGTAGTGGGGGGGGGGGGGTGTGTGTGGGAGAGGATGTACTTCTATATCTGCTCACGTGAGCACTTGTTTGCAAATAATAACAAGCAGGAGGCCGTTTAAAGGCATGAAATATCAAACTTTACACATAATTGAAAGCCATCGAATATTTGGTTGTTGTCTTCAATACCTCAACTTTATTCTCAGTATATATTGTATGACTCTTTTCTACATCGTAAACCCTATATCATATACATGTATGTGTATATATATGTATATATATGTATATATGTACATTATATATACACGTAGTTTATAACACTGAGTTTCTATATATAAATAATATCATGAACCATACAGTTCTAACCCAAATATTTCGAAGAGACTGAGCTCCTCTTCATCGGTGGGTCTCCAGTATATATATATATATATATATATATATATATATATATATATATATATATATATATATATATATATATATATATATATATATATATATATATATATATATATATATTGGTGAGTCACCAAGTTCTCCTCATCCCCACCACGGCGCCGTAGATTATGCTCGTTCCCTCAGGAATAAATGATAGAGAAGGTACTAAGACTGAAGTCAAAAAAACTGTATTTATGGAGCATTGCACATTATGTACGCATAAATGTACATTGGTAAAAGTAATGATAGAGATTGGGACTAGGAACAGGCAGAGAGGTGAAGTGAAAACATTAGGTTTCCACTCATTGCAAAGCGTACGAAGTTTAACACAAATACAATGTAATGTAATTTGTCATTGTGTTCAAGAGAAATCCTTACAAAAATGTTTCACATCTGCTATACAGGGAGAACAGCTTAATATTCTATGAAACTATATCTCAAGTGCAGATTTAAGTCGTACCTGGCAACACAAAAAACCCACAAATGTACTAATGATAGCTTGGGGACCCATAAGGCGTAACGTAAGGCTTATTTTCCATCTCTAAGTTCTTTTCATTAGTCACCGGAAGAACATATTACATCCATGTTTGTATTGGTTCTGACGGGGAAATGGTCAATTAGTGAATGAAAGGGAAGTGAAGCGTAAGTTTCCAGATAGATAAACTCCCGATGATCTATCACGATTTTTCAGATAGATAATACGTGATTTGTGATAAAACCGTGATATTATTACTGTTCCAGGTTCAAATATTCAAAGTTTAGTGATGTCATAGATAAGGTTCACTTGTCTTGAAGTTCTTATCGTATAATTATGGATCAAACTAATGATATAACGTGGGCGAGAAATCTCCATTGACTGCACGTTCGACTAGGCTGGCTGATTCCCTCTATATAGTTGTGAGAATCAATTAACCTCATTTTTTTTATTTCAAAGCTCTCAGCACGGATAAATACAGATATTATCAGAGATTCACTTATAACATTTCCTTGCTATCTGTTTAGCTAGCCTACTGTTATTGTGGAAAGCTATTACTTAAACTTCGATCATTCAGTCTAGAACATGTATATGGTCGTTTTGTGTCTTCAAGATTGAAACCAACTTGAACGTATATCCCTCTCCTTTTGTGGTCCTTGATAAGTAGAACAAATCTTCGTAGAAGACACGCCCCCCCCCCTCAAATACATTACATGTACTTCTGTGTGGCTGAATGGCCAAATGATTCAAAGAAATTTATGCATGGCAACAAATAGATACTACAAAATACATGTGACATGAAGGAAATGGTTGGATTTTGATAATTGACCTTGAATATGAAAGTCAAGATCAAAGATCACTATCAGTTTACAGCTGATAATATGAGGCAGACACTTGAATGGATCGGGGGCCGGAGTCTATATGTATTAACATTTTTTAGTTATGCAGTGCCTCATAATTGTTTACTACAATGTGGCTGCCATTGAGTAAAAAAGTTATACGAGCCCCAAAAGTAATGCATGTTTACACTGCTTATGTTGTGTATTACTGAAATTGATCTCACATAAATGCTACAAGTGTCTCCAATTTTCAAAAATGGATTGATTGTGATAATCTACCTTGAAGGTCAAGGTCGGAGGTCATTGTCTTGCAAAAAGTTTGCATGTGATTATATATATGGGGATGGGCACTTGAATGAAATCGTTGTAAATTAATCTTTTGAGTTATACAGTAACTTACTAGTATTGGCTTCTTACTACAAATATGGCAACCAATCGGTAAAAGTGGCATGAGCACCAAAAGTAATGGTTGGAGATATTACTTTTTCTTCTATATTACTTGTAAACATGAACAAAATGAATAGTGCAAAGTGTCTGTGATGGACAAGAAATGGTTTATTTTGATAATTACCCCTGAAGGTCAATGTCAAGGTCAAAGTCTTGAAATTTTGTACCTGATAATATGACGTAGGCACTCGTATGAAGTCTCTGTGTATTACTGTTGTCAGTTATGCAGTAAATCACAGACAAGTGATAAACAAATACGGCCGCCATTTGGTCAAATTTGCATTTGACTATGCCACAAAACAAAAGCAACGTGCATATGTCCATGTGGCATTTCACCTTTTGTGCCAGGTTTGAAAGAAATTGGATATTGCACGTCTGAGAAATGTATTACAGACGGACGGATCGACGTACGGACGGACAGATCATTCTCGGGTTTGAGCTGCTATTTCTTTATTGATACTGCGAATTAAACAGAGGCTGTGGTTTACGACGATGGGGCAGACGGACGGAGCCCACTGTAAGCCCCCCCCCCCCCCCTCCCGAATTCGGGGTTAAAGTTGACTCCCCAACCTCTAGTCGCAAGCTAATTGTGGACTTATTTTTGTTCCTAAGTCCCGTCCTAATCATTTGCAAAATATACGTGGTTGTTCACATTTTGGCCCGTTAGTTGCTTTCCACTTTAGATGTGTCTATACTTTATACTTTGACGTATATGAGGATTGATTCTTTTAGTACTTGTAAGAAACAGCTTGTCATATTCATTTTGAGGTAACATTGAGTTACGAATGAGGACAAGCGTACATGTTCACCTTTGCTCTCCACAGCCCCTTGCTTTGCTTGCTACGACGTTTGTAACCATGCACTCTGTATTACCAGATATTGTTCTTTTGTAAACTGATTTTTAGGTTATAATTTGAAATTATTTTAACCACCATTAAAGGGGCCATATGGAAGAGGATTTGATATTTATTTTGGAGTTTTAATTTATAAAACAATTTTATCATTGCTTCCTCCATGAAAGATCAATGTGAAACAACACTGGCCAAATCTGTGTTTGTAACTCATTACATTCCAAACAGCTAAAATGTATAAACAGTTTATTATTTGTACGTACAATAACAAACATTTGACACATTTATTAACCCTTTTTCAATTTATTGAGTTCTAAACAATGATTTGGCATATCTTGTTTCACATTGATTTCTCAAGTAGGATGCCATGATAAAATTGTTTCATAAATTAAAAAATTCTAAATAAATTGTACACAATTCTCATCCATATGGCCACTTTAAATAACAACTGCGGGTTCCATGTAAACCTCGAGCTCAAATTGCTGGTTGATGCATGCTTAAATAACCATAGATGTATTAGCAAATTGCCAAGAGTAGTGTACAAATTTGTTGAACAGTATATCTCAAGGGTAAATACGCAGTACTGAATACTCTATCATTGCACATCATATAGTTGACAGGGTCTGCTCCTATGGGAGTTTGTAATATAAGTCATGACACACTTAGCGATACATGCATGTTATAGCCCGAGTCCTTGCATATCCAGAGCCAATGTTATAATTTTAAACAGCAATGAATCATTGTGACTTCACATTGTTGCCAGAGAATCTTACCCTTTATTTTATATATAGTGATATTTCAAATATTACCCTCATTTTATCTGACAAATTCCCCAGAAAAGTAGATTTATCAGGACGTTTCTGTGTCCTTGTATGAGTCTGATGTGGGTCATACCAGCCTATGATTATTTCGGGGGAGGGATGGAGTTATATTGTTCTACCAGCTGGTATTTACGTACTACACTATTGATAAGAGATTAACGTCAATGTATTATTATTATTTTATGTTTTCGTTTGTTTCATCATTAAAGTTAGCACTCTATGCCTATTATAATAATATAATTCAATATATATGTCTGTCTGTCTAAATGCAATAGTATTACTGAATGTTTTGCGCATTGAATTTGGTAATATGTAAAATTCCATTTTATCCATGTTTATGCTACCGCTAGACTTACTCAAGTCTTTGGCCCTTTTCCTTATTTTATTTGCCAATATTTAACCTCCACCCCCCCCCCCCATGTGTCATTTTGTGTGACATGATAAGTTGAGTGAGAGACTGATCGTGAATGTCGGGTGACTGAGAAAATATTTTAAAAAGATGTTCAGGACAAGATTTTCCAGAAAAAAATAAAGTATATAACAAACTCAAATATTTGAAGATTATGAGACTTAACAAATCTCCCAAGAGACTGGTCCCAGTCTCCGCCGCCGATGCCTCCACCACCACCACCACCACCACCACCACCACCAACACCGTCACACTGCATAGAACATGATAAAGTAGGGTATACCATAAGCATATAAGAACATTTTATTTATATATTCAAACTTGCCAAAAGCTTTACCACTGTACAGTTTACATACAATCTTCTATAAAGACAAGAATATATTAACTTATAATAAGTAGAGAAAAAAAAACAAGAGAGCAATGTTGAAAGGGTGAATGTCTCTATCGTTGTCTATAAAGATTCTTGTATACTGAACGTCAGTTTACTTATAGGATTTACGTACGTGTGATGATAAATTATGAAAAAATGTGGTATCCAGATGGAATATCGGCCTGTTGAATAGTTACATCAGGTGTATAGCTGAAAGTGAGCGACAGTCCCTATGTAGTGTACATTTTTATAGCCCGAAGTGATTGTCAATAGAAATATATGATAATGACATACAGCAGTGGGGTATATAGCTGGCAATGGTTAATTTGAATTCACAACCCCTATTACCTGAAGAGATCTTCATCAACCATTACCGAACAGCTACATCACATATAAACATCAATAGACCGTTTCTGATACATATTTGGTGAATAATAAATACCACTGTACTTTTTATGACTTTTCATACATTTATAAGATTAATTACTAAATAGTCTAAATCAAGGGATAGTTTATTTATTCACGACACGTTATTACCTAGTCTATCTGCTAGACCGCGGGCTTTCTTCTCAACATTCTGTTTCTGAAAGGTGGCATACAATCGTTGCCCTCACTTGCGACCTTCGGTCGCCTTGCCAGTGAGCAGAAAAGCCCGAGGGGTCCAGCAGCAAGACGAGAGTGCACAACTCGATTACTTTTTGGCTCCTATGTACGTTTACTGTCGTTTGTTCTTTTGTGAGTGTTCGGTACATGTATATCTGACACAATAGCATAGGTTTTCCCGAGCCACACGAGAGCGCTGAGGGAATACACTCAACCAATGAAAACTAGCAACATACGGGTACTGTACTTCAGAGAGTACTCTGTTCGAGAATAGCACAATCACGAGCAGAGATCGCAGAAAACGATAGTATCGTTATTGTTTGATCGTTGTCTTTCTTACAATTTCGAACCTTGAGTGTTATATATATTGTAATTCTGGTTGGCTACATGCAAGTACGAGATTCGGTTCGGGAAAACCTATATGGTATATTGTCTGATGTATGTAACGAGCGCTCATAAAAGAACAAACGACTGTATAAAACATAACGACCAAAAAAAATCACGTCGTGTACTCTACACCAGATTTTAATCAGATTGGTTATTACCCTGTTGTGTATTTGTGAACAATATAATGAACAATGATATATTTTATAAGGGATTATATTTGGAGAGATGCATTCATAAATACAAGCAACAGCCACAACTAGCGAGCTGAATAAGTTGTACAATTAGTTCGCTTAATATCGACAGCTCAAGAAGTGGCCCTATATTACAGGTGGTTGTAATACGATTTTTCAAATATATTTGGTTCTTGATTCCATGAACATTAGACTTGCTCTCAATCCATTGACCCAAGCTTGCTGAATAAGTGTCATTTATGTATATCAGCTTACATTTTGTAAACCAATACAAGTAGGATATGTATAGCTGTGATATCAGAAAATATCCCAATACCACTTAAAGACTATATTACATGCATATGTACTTTCAATGATTAGATAAGATTAAACTATTCACTGTAACAGAGCTGACTGTGGACCACCTTATCTCTGAAACAACTCATAATAGGAAGTGAGGCCTGTTATTTTGGAAAATATCAAATCAAGTTTTATGGCTGAAATCTATCTTCTACAATCAAATTAGTCTGAATAGTAACACAATGGCTCTCACACACCAACCTGTAATCTATTGTTATAAATTAGCTACAAAACTTTATAACGTTATTATGATATACATGTTTGCACATCACAGTATAGGTCTATTTAGTGACTCTAAAATGAAATGAGTTTGAGACTTCTTTTTTCAGTGACAATTAATGTATTGTTGGCTGTGAGATATCTGTGTGTGTGTGTGTGTGTGTATGTATGTATGTATGTATGTATGTATGTATGTATGTATGTATGTATGTATGTATGTATGTATGCATGTATGGATGTATGCATGTATGTATGGATGTATGTATGCATGCATGCATGTATGAATGTATGTATGCATGCATGCATGTATGCATGTATGCATGTATATATATGTATGTATGTATGTATGTATGTATGTATGTATGTCTCTGTCTCAATTTGATGAGGTGGTCTTCTTATACGACCAGGCAATCAATCCATGAACAAAAGACATTTTACAGTGTACTATATTTGCTGACAGCTGTAATGTAGATTTATGATATCCATCATTGCTCGATCAATTACAATCACGGATTATCGAAACATGTCCCAGTCACGTGACTCTAAGTCACGGACTAGTTTGACACAGGTGTTATAAAGGTGTGAATTTAGGTCAGGATTCTTAGTTCTTTCATATATTTTTAGTAGGATCTATTTTCGCTCACATATTGCTTAGTTGGGGGTTGTATCAAGGCAGCCTTTTCATAATAGTAAAGTAGCTTTTACACAGCTGTCGCAAATACTCTCCACGTACACCTGAGGAACTGTTGGTGACTTCAATGGGAGATTTATTTTGTACGTCAACCATCGGCTTATAAGCATAAATTAACCCAATGAATAAACAATAAATAAAATAAAGTTAAAAATACTTCTTCTTTTTTTAAAAAAAAAAACCGACAACTTTACAAATCACATTCTCATTTTAAAAATCAATGTGATTTACAAAAAATTTAAAGAAAAGCGGACCAATTTGAGAAAAAAAGTCAACTTTACAACAATGTATATTAAAACATTCTATCTACACGACTGTGTGAACCTAATCAATCAAATATTTTGGAGATCAACATCAATATGTATGAGGTTTTATGGTCAATGAACATATTCATCATTTTAAAAAAATCCCCATGGTTTGCAACACCATTTGTTACAAAATGTATGTATCTATCACACATAGTCCCGCGCTGACTAACTTCCATCGACTCATCAGGCTAATCGGAGAACTATCTCTCAAATGCTGGTCACAAAATTAATAGAACCT
Organism: Glandiceps talaboti; assembly: GCF_964340395.1. Classification (NCBI taxonomy): domain Eukaryota; kingdom Metazoa; phylum Hemichordata; class Enteropneusta; family Spengelidae; genus Glandiceps; species Glandiceps talaboti. Next base: position 24,054,566 of record NC_135549.1, read on the forward strand.
TTATCTTTTGCATCAACGTCGAACTCAATGATGATCGATCAGTCTCCAAAGACCTTATATTATGCAATTTTTCATGAGTAAGCAAGTCCCGTTAAGATACACTTTAGAGTCTCTGGGGGCGTTGACCAGTTCGTTTTCTGTACTGACGACGTCATTTGTTATGCCTCGAGTACTTTAGGGGGAAACATGCGACAAGTTGGCTACTGATTTGCATACTGACTGCGCATCATTTGGCGGATTGTGTATAGAACTATAAAAGTGAAGGCATAGGCTCATTAAACAGGCTTTCTGTCAGTCTCTCTCTCTCCAGGAACAGTTGCGGCGAGTTTGCGTCTGATAGATCGTACAAATAGTAGTGACAACTGTACACATCTTCGGCAACATCTGGGATAGATCAGATTTCTACCACGTTCGTGATCGACACTAAGTACTATGAACGGGTTGATATCATACGAAGACTTGCAGAACTACTCCAAGTGGAACAGTAGTTTTAATGATGCTAACTACACCTTTCCTTACTATGAAAGTAACTCCGATGCATGTGCCATGGAGAGGAGCGTACAACATGTAATAGGAGCCATATTGACGATTTTAGGGTTAATTGGAAACGGAGCCTTTCTGTACGTCGTTTTAAAGTTACCCTATATGAAGACAGTCACCAATCTATATCTTTGCAGTCTCGCAGTAGCTGATTTTCTTTACCTAAGCGTTAACTCTGTTACTATTTTCTGCCATTTCGATAATGACTTAGCCTGCCGTCACTTGTTGGCAAATGTTGCATTTGCTTGTTCAACGGAGTTCCTCATATCTACAAGTTTCCTTGCATCCATCATGATAATCGCATTAATTGGTATAGAGAGATACATCGCCATCAGCAGACCGTTATCCAAAGGATCGCGAGCATCTCAGCATGGCAGTCGGTGGTTGTTGCTCGTCGTCACTTCGACGTGGTTACCGGCCTTCATTCTTAGCTCACCGGCTTTGATACAGTGTTTTTACCCGTTGGCTGAGATTTTCGAAGCTCGTGTTGTCATCACCATGATATCGTTCTTCGTCATGATCGTACTGGTGCTGGTGTTCTATCTACTCATAGCATGTAAGCTCCTCAAAGCATCTCACAGTGTGATAGCGACACGCAGATCTGCCGGTGAGAACGAGAGACAAGTGATCAGGGTATGTTTATTGACAGCCATCGTCTTCGTCATCTGTTTGTGTCCGTATATGGTTCGATTAGTCTTTGACCTGTTGATAGTGAACCGCATCATACCAGTTACCAACTACGTTTACTACTGTTTCTATAATCTTGCCATCTTTCTGCTCATCATTAACGCGACAATTAACCCCGTCGTCTACAACGCAGCCAGTCGCCGTTATCGGCGAGCCTTCAAAGACGCTTTTCTGTGCCGACGAAGACAACCGTCGAGGTATAAAAGTTATATATATAGATCCCAAAGCAGTGAAAACGCTATTGACACGGGAACCACACTTGTGTACGTTCGAGGGAGGGTTACGTCGGTACGTAAACAGAGGATTCCACTTGAAAAACTTTGAGATGACTTATACATTTCTTTTTTTTTAAATTTACTTACACGCACATATATACATATACATATACATATACATATACATATACATATAAATTTACTTACACGTTCACAATTTGAACATTAATATGGGTAACTACTGTCAATGTCAAACGAGAGAGAATCTTTATCTTATCAATGTATTTTACAAGTACATAACTTCAGTAAATATATGGACTTGCAAACTTCGACTGTCATAGTTGTTCATGGAGTGAGTAGAATTTTCCGACAACGGTATAGGCGAACGTGAATCATGGAAGAATTTGAAAAGTGGTATAGCGGGAAAGGATGTACTGTACCACACGAACTATACCTACACAAAGTATATACAATTTATTCAGTTTCAAGTATTATTTCACAATTAAAAATGCATAAATGGTGTTTAATAAAATCGAAAATCAAAAAGTTTGAGTCAGTTGGAGTTTTTGTAGCATATTGCGTAGATTTGCGTGTGTTGACGATGGAAAGAAGTGCGTTTTCAACTTGGTAAATAAATTTGCATATGAAATATCGTCACAACACTTACATACATATTGCCCGTGGGCAATATACGCCTCATCACTTGCCCGGATGTTCTTATTTGGAATTACGAGAAGGTTGCATTATATTGACGCATTTAATAATATATATACACATATTATCTTCCCGGTAAATCTTTTGACACTAAACTCCAAGCTGAAGGTTGCTTCTGGCAAATTGCACACTATATAGGAGAATAGTTATTCGGGACGGGGGAAGAGTTATTGGAGGATTTCGTCATCGGCACAACTCGGCCCCCTTCTTGTACAACAAAATAGTAATCATGATCACAGCAAATTAATGTTCTTGAAAACATGATAACACCACCCCACCCCACCCCCTTATTTTTAACATGCCGCGAAAATTACCCGTATTCAAAGAAGACACTCTTAATTCCAAATTTGACATTGCAAATAAAACCACTGGCTGTTACAAGACGGAAGCTTTATATAGCAGCAATTAACATTTGTATACAGTTGCAAGTCTTACAAAAGGTAATTACAGTATCATCATGACGGTAAAAAAACAGGTGCATATGATGACCATTTTCATCCATAGGGGAGGGTTTGATAGAGGTATGCCCCTCTTAATGGGGAGGGGGGTCCCGAGAACGCAAACAGGTAGGTAATACATGTACAGTAACTAGTATGACAGGTAATACATGTACAGTAACTAGTATGGTAGGTAATACATGTACAGTAACTAGTATGGTAGGTAATACATGTACAGTAACTAGTATGGTAGGTAATACATGTACAGTAACTAGTATGGTAGGTAATACATGTACAGTAACTAGTATGGTAGGTAATACATGTACAGTAACTAGTATGGTAGGTAATACATGTACAGTAACTAGTATGGTAGGTAATACATGTAGTATGGTAGGTAATACATGTACAGTAACTAGTATGGTAGGTAATACATGTACAGTAACTAGTATGGTAGGTAATACATGTACAGTAACTAGTATGGTAGGTAATACATGTACAGTAACTAGTATGGTAGGTAATACATGTACAGTAACTAGTATGGTAGGTAATACATGTACAGTAACTAGTATGGCAGGTAATACATGTACAGTAACTAGTATGGTAGGTAATACATGTACAGTAACTATTATGGTAGGTAATACATGTACAGTAACTAGTATGGTAGGTAATACATGTACAGTAACTAGTATGGCAGGTAATACATGTACAGTAACTAGTATGGTAGGTAATACATGTACAGTAACTATTATGGTAGGTAATACATGTACAGTAACTAGTATGGCAGGTAATACATGTACAGTAACTATTATGGTTGGTAATACATGTACAGTAACTAGTATGGTAGGTAATACATGTACAGTAACTAGTATGGTAGGTAATACATGTAGTATGGTAGGTAATACATGTACAGTAACTAGTATGGTAGGTAATACATGTACAGTAACTAGTATGGTAGGTAATACATGTACAGTAACTAGTATGGCAGGTAATACATGTACAGTAACTAGTATGGCAGGTAATACATGTACAGTAACTAGTATGGTAGGTAATACATGTACAGTAACTATTATGGTAGGTAATACATGTACAGTAACTAGTATGGTAGGTAATACATGTACAGTAACTAGTATGGCAGGTAATACATTTACAGTAACTAGTATGGTAGGTAATACATGTACAGTAACTATTATGGTAGGTAATACATGTACAGTAACTAGTATGGCAGGTAATACATGTACAGTAACTATTATGGTTGGTAATACATGTACAGTAACTAGTATGGTAGGTAATACATGTACAGTAACTAGTATGGTAGGTAATACATGTAGTATGGTAGGTAATACATGTACAGTAACTAGTATGGTAGGTAATACATGTACAGTAACTAGTATGGTAGGTAATACATGTACAGTAACTAGTATGGCAGGTAATACATGTACAGTAACTAGTATGGTAGGTAATACATGTAGAGTAACTAGTATGGTAGGTAATACATGTACAGTAACTAGTATGGTAGGTAATACATGTACAGTAACTATTTTGGCAGGTAATACATGTACAGTAACTAGTATGGTTGGTAATATATGTACAGTAACTAGTATGGTAGGTAATACATGTACAGTAACTAGTATGGTTGGTGATACATGTACAGTAACTAGTATGGTAGGTAATACATGTACAGTAACTAGTATGGTAGGTAATACATGTACAGTAACTAGTATGACAGGTAATACATGTACAGTAACTAGTATGGTAGGTAATACATGTACAGTAACTAGTATGGTAGGTAATACATGTACAGTAACTAGTATGGTAGGTAATACATGTACAGTAACTAGTATGGTAGGTAATACATGTACAGTAACTAGTATGGCAGGTAATACAAGTAGAGTAACTAGTATGGTAGGTAATACATGTACAGTAACTATTATGGTAGATAATACATGTACAGTAACTAGTATGGTAGGTAATACATGTACAGTAACTATTATGGTAGGTAATACATGTACAGTAACTAGTATGGTTGGTAATACATGTACAGTAACTAGTATGGTAGGTAATACATGTACAGTAACTATTTTGGTAGGTGATACATGTACAGTAACTATTATGGTAGGTAATACATGTACAGTAACTAGTATGGTTGGTAATACATGTACAGTAACTATTATGGTAGGTAATACATGTACAGTAACTAGTATGGTAGGTAATACATGTACAGTAACTATTATGGTAGGTGATACATGTACAGTAACTATTATGGTAGGTAATACATGTACAGTAACTAGTATGGTAGGTATACATGTACAGTAACTAGTATGGTTGGTAATACATGTACAGTAACTATTTTGGCAGGTAATACATGTACAGTAACTAGTATGGTAGGTAATACATGTACAGTAACTAGTATGGTTGGTAATACATGTACAGTAACTAGTATGGTTGGTAATACATGTACAGTAACTAGTATGGTTGGTATACATGTACAGTAACTAGTATGGTTGGTAATACATGTACAGTAACTAGTATGGTTGGGAATATATGTATAGTAACTAGTATGGTTGGTATACATGTACAGTAACTAGTATGGTTGGTAATACATGTACAGTAACTATTTTGGCAGGTAATACATGTACAGTAACTAGTATGGTAGGTAATACATGTACAGTAACTAGTATGGTTGGTAATACATGTACAGTAACTAGTATGGTTGGTAATACATGTACAGTAACTAGTATGGTAGGTAATACATGTACAGTAACTAGTATGGTAGGTAATACATGTACAGTAACTAGTATGGTAGGTAATACATGTACAGTAACTAGTATGGTAGGTAATACATGTACAGTAACTAGTATGGCAGGTAATACATGTACAGTAACTATTTTGGCAGGTAATACATGTACAGTAACTAGTATGGTAGGTAATACATGTACAGTAACTAGTATGGTAGGTAATACATGTACAGTAACTAGTATGGCAGGTAATACATGTACAGTAACTAGTATGGTAGGTAATACATGTAGAGTAACTAGTATGGTAGGTAATACATGTACAGTAACTGCTATGGTAGGTAATACATGTAGAGTAACTTGTATGGCAGGTAATACATGTAGAGTAACTTGTATGGCAGGTAATACATGTAGAGTAACTAGTATGGTAGGTAATACATGTAGAGTAACTAGTATGGTAGGTAATACATGTAGAGTAACTAGTATGGTAGGTAATACATGTACAGTAACTAGTATGGCAGGTAATACATGTAGAGTAACTAATATGGTAGGTAATACATGTACAGTAACTAGTATGGTAGGTAATACATGTACAGTAACTAGTATGGTAGGTAATACATGTACAGTAACTAGTATGGTAGGTAATACATGTACAGTAACTAGTATGGTTGGTAATACATGTACAGTAACTAGTATGGTAGGTAATACATGTACAGTAACTAGTATGGTAGGTAATACATGTACAGTAACTAGTATGGTAGGTAATACATGTACAGTAACTAGTATGGTAGGTAATACATGTACAGTAACTAGTATGGTAGGTAATACATGTACAGTAACTAGTATGACAGGTAATACATGTACAGTAACTATTATGGTAGGTAATACATGTACAGTAACTAGTATGGTAGGTAATACATGTACAGTAACTAGTATGGTAGGTAATACATGTACAGTAACTAGTATGACAGGTAATACATGTACAGTAACTAATATGGTAGGTAATACATGTACAGTAACTAGTATGGTAGGTAATACATGTACAGTAACTAGTATGGCAGGTAATACATGTAGAGTAACTAGTATGGTAGGTAATACATGTACAGTAACTATTATAGTAGGTAATACATGTACAGTAACTAGTATGGTAGGTAATACATGTACAGTAACTAGTATGGTAGGTAATACATGTACAGTAACTAGTATGGTAGGTAATACATGTACAGTAACTAGTATGGTAGGTAATACATGTACAGTAACTAGTATGGTAGGTAATATATGTACAGTAACTAGTATGGTAGGTAATACATGTACAGTAACTAGTATGGTAGGTAATACATGTACAGTAACTAGTATGGTAGGTAATATATGTACAGTAACTAGTATGGTAGGTAATATATGTACAGTAACTAGTATGGTAGGTAATACATGTACAGTAACTATTATGGTAGGTAATACATGTACAGTAACTAGTATGGTAGGTAATACATGTACAGTAACTAGTATGGTAGGTAATACATGTACAGTAACTAGTATGGCAGGTAATACATGTACAGTAACTAGTATGGCAGGTAATACATGTACAGTAACTAGTATGGTAGGTGATACATGTACAGTAACTATTATGGTAGGTAATACATGTACGGTAACTAGTATGGTAGGTAATACATGTACAGTAACTATTTTGGCAGGTAATACATGTACAGTAACTAGTATGGTAGGTAATACATGTACAGTAACTATTATGGTAGGTAATACATGTACAGTAACTAGTATGGTAGGTAATACATGTACAGTAACTATTATGGTAGGTAATACATGTACAGTAACTAGTATGGCAGGTAATACATGTACGGTAACTAGTATGGTAGGTAATACATGTACAGTAACTATTTTGGCAGGTAATACATGTACAGTAACTAGTATGGTAGGTAATACATGTACAGTAACTAGTATGGTTGGTAATACATGTACAGTAACTATTATGGTAGGTGATACATGTACAGTAACTATTATGGTAGGTAATACATGTACAGTAACTAGTATGGTAGGTAATACATGTACAGTAACTAGTATGGTTGGTAATACATGTACAGTAACTAGTATGGCAGGTAATACATGTACAGTAACTATTTTGGCAGGTAATACATGTACAGTAACTAGTATGGTAGGTAATACATGTACGGTAACTTGCATGGTTGGTAATATATGTAGACTAACTAGTATGGTAGGTAATACATGTACGGTAACTAGTATGGTAGGTAATATATGTAGAGTAACTAGTATGGTAGGTAATACATGTACAGTAACTATTTTGGCAGGTAATACATGTACAGTAACTAGTATGGTAGGTAATACATGTACGGTAACTTGCATGGTTGGTAATATATGTACAGTAACTAGTATGGTAGGTGATATATGTAGAGTAACTAGTATGGTAGGTGATATATGTAGAGTAACTAGTATGGTAGGTAATACATGTACGGTAACTAGTATGGTAGGTAATACATGTACAGTAACTAGTATGGTAGGTAATACATGTACAGTAACTAGTATGGTAGGTAATACATGTACAGTAACTAGTATGGTAGGTAATACATGTAGAGTAACTAGTATGGTAGGTAATACATGTAGAGTAACTAGTATGGTAGGTAATACATGTAGAGTAACTAGTATGGTAGGTAATACATGTAGAGTAACTAGTATGGTAGGTAATACATGTACATGTACAGTAACTTGTATGGTTTGTAATACATGTACAGTAACTAGTATGGTAGGTAATACATGTACAGTAACTATTATGGTAGGTAATACATGTACAGTAACTAGTATGGTAGGTAATACATGTACAGTAACTTGTATGGTTGGTAATACATGTACAGTAACTAGTATGGCAGGTAATACATGTACAGTAACTATTTTGGCAGGTAATACATGTACAGTAACTAGTATGGCAGGTAATACATGTAGAGTAACTAGTATGGTAGGTAATACATGTACAGTAACTATTTTGGCAGGTAATACATGTACAGTAACTAGTATGGTAGGTAATACATGTACAGTAACTTGTATGGTTGGTAATACATGTACAGTAACTAGTATGGCAGGTAATACATGTACAGTAACTATTTTGGCAGGTAATACATGTACAGTAACTAGTATGGTAGGTAATACATGTACAGTAACTAGTATGGTAGGTAATACATGTACAGTAACTAGTATGGTAGGTAATACATGTACAGTAACTAGTATGGTAGGTAATACATGTACAGTAACTATTATGGTAGGTAATACATGTACAGTAACTAGTATGGTAGGTAATACATGTACAGTAACTAGTATGGTAGGTAATACATGTAGAGTAACTATTATGGCAGGTAATACATGTACAGTAACTATTATGGTAGGTAATACATGTACAGTAACTAGTATGGTAGGTAATACATGTACAGTAACTAGTATGGTAGGTAATACATGTACAGTAACTATTATGGTAGGTAATACATGTACAGTAACTATTATGGTAGGTAATACATGTACGGTAACTTGCATGGTTGGTAATATATGTATAGTAACTAGTATGGTTGGTATACATGTACAGTAACTTGTATGGCAGGTAATACATGTACAGTAACTAGTATGGTAGGTAATACATGTACAGTAACTTGCATGGTTGGTAATATATGTATAGTAACTAGTATGGTTGGTATACATGTACAGTAACTAGTATGGTAGGTAATACATGTACAGTAACTAGTATGGCAGGTAATACATGTACAGTAACTGCTATTTTTAATACATGTACAGTAACTGCTGTGGTAGGTAATACATGTACAGTAACTAGGTAATACATGTACAGTAACTGCTATGGTAGTTAATACATGTATATGTGTGTTGTTGTTGTTGTTGTTGTTGTTGTTGTTGTTGTTGTTGTTGTTGTTGTTGTTGTTGTTAAATAACAGCTAACATTTATCGACATCACAGTGTGTAAAGTGATAATGAATGCCGTATGTAAGAAATGTAAGAACATCGCAAAAACGCCACAATTCAGATATGATCATGACATTATATTGCAAAAATCAATTGTCGTTCCATATCAATCCAAACCACAGTGAACATTTTCGAAACAGATCTAGAATGACCCCCGCCCCTCCAATCTTTCAATTTCAAACACATATACCTATTATGACCCGCTTTACCTACCCCCCCCCCCCCGCCGAAGAAACTGATTGTTCCCTTGGCTTCCGATCAAAACTAGGTACTTAAATTCATCGAATCATTGTTGACATATGGATGGCGATACTAATATTAAAACACTTCTGTCTGCACGGTTACGTTGTTGATGTATTTGTATGTAAACCATATGAACAAGCAATCACTTGTATATGAATTTAATTCACTGTACTTTCACCAGAACATACGGCCAGTGTTTCTTCTTCCCTGTAGGATTGGATATCGAGTCAACGGTCAATTGCAAATTGTTGCTATCCGTCCTGTCATATTTAAAACTTGTATCATTTTTTTTTTATAAATCACCGTGTCGAGGCTGATTATACGCTGATAACAACGATTTGTAGGAGTGAGTACATTCTATACTGTAATGTGAACAAAGAGGAAGGAGCTTTCCGTGCCTTCGAATTCTGATCTAACTGAGCGATCGCCATGTCTATATAAATCTTAATATTCTTTATTAGCGTAATTATACCCAGAGGAGTGGACATCTGATTGCAGAGACGCGTACATGTACATGTATACTCTTGTAGGCCAGATTTGTCACTTTAATATTGTGTCTATATCCTTCAAACTGCCAACACCCTGCACTCTGCTTTGATGTTTACCTGAAGAAATCGTTGCTCTTAGTATTACTTCACAACATACGATCTGTAGGGATAATTAGTATGTTATCATTTCAAATATGGGAATTTTGGTTGAAGGTAAATTATGATAAAAGGATTCGAGTACAGACGGAGACACAAGGGGGAACAAGAAAATATCTGCCTGTCTGTCTGTCTGTCTGTCTGTCTGTCTGTCTGTCTCTGTCTGTCTGTCTGTCTGTCTGTCTGTCTGTCTGTCTGTCTGTCTGTCTGTCTGTCTGTCCGTCCGTCCGTCCGTCCGTCCGTCCGTCTGTCTGTCTGCCTGCCTGCCTGTGTGATGAACTCAACAAAACCACATCTACCTTCATTTAAAGTAGAGTAAACTATACTATACTAGACAATAGACTAACTTCAACTAGATGTTACTATTCTTGCCTCGGACTAGACTAGACTAGACTAGACTAGACTAGACTAGACTAGACTAGACTAGACCAGACTAGACTAGACTAGGATAGAGTGGGCTATAAATTAAACCCCAAAAAGAGTGAAAAACTAAAGGCAAGGCAACAATGCAAGGTAAAGTCAAGTCAAGTCAAGTCAAGCCAGGTCAAGTTCAGTCCAGCAAGGTGAGGTGAGGTGAGGTGAGGTGAGGTAAGGTAAGGTAAGGTAAGGTAAGGTAAGGTAAGGTAAGGTAAGGTAAGGTAGAGTAAAGTAAAGTAAAGTAAAATAGAGTAAAGTAAAGTAAAGTAAAGTAAAGTAAAGTAAAGTAAAGTAAAGTAAAGTAAAGTAAGGTAAGGTAAGGTAAGGTAAGGTAAGGCAAGGCAAGGCAAATCAAGGCATGGTAAAGTAAAGTAAGACAAGGCAAGGCAAGGTAAAGTAAAGTAAAGTAAAGTAAAGTAAAGTAAAAACCCACATTCAACCAAATTAAATATATTTATGATACGTGGTTAATCTGTTACGTTTGTTGCAACGACAAAAAAACGAACGAACTATGCAACTTGAATGTTAAGGGAACAGATGAAGTCAGAAAAAAATTCCTTCAATTTATGGCTTGATGCAAATTTTGTTGACATCAATCATCCTGATTCGGGTAATCTTTAACATTTGCTTCCGTAAAAAGCAACGGTGTATGAGATCATGACATTAGCTCATTTGATGTATAGGTAATTAAATGTTGAGAAATACATCATACAAATGATCCCCTGAACCGTGTTTCAATAATGCCTGTAGGCTACAAGTAACATCAAATAATACTTAGTCTGATTTATGAGACATTATTTACTGGATCATTTCAATCCGATATACTTGTAAAATTTCGTTTTTTGACAGCATATTTATTTTGTACTATTGTCAGTTTTATTTCCACTGATCGATACAATCAGAATAGCTCTTGATCGGAGTATACCGTATGTCGATACCATTAATGATACAATCGAGATATCAGCTGGTAGTTTTAGCTCGGTTTTAGCTTGTGAAAATACCTACGAAAACAAACATATGTACTACAGATAATGATTTTCTCTCTGACATACATACATACATACATACATACATACATACATACATACATACATACGTACATACTCCGACAATATTATCTATTTGAAATATATTTTAATAGTTTCAACACATGTTCCAGACATGCATCAGTCTATGTACGTAAATGCTAAGTATATTGTAAGTGCTGCAGACCGACGGGAACACCTAAACAGATAAACTTGCACAGTCTAGTTTTAACTTTAATCTATTGTCTGCAATATATGTATCAAAAATAATATTAATGCACTGTGTACCAAACAGATGTATCAAAACGTAAGGTGTGTGTGTGTGTGTGTGTGTGTGTGTGTGTGTGTGTGTGTGTGTGTGTGTGTGTCTTGCATTGGCTTCCCACAATGATCAGTCGTTTTCTGATACAAAACACAATAATATGTCAACCATCCTTAATGATTGGCTCACATTATTATAAGCAAACCGATTGATATATATGCTGATACTTGTTTTATACACTTTCGCTTCTAAAAATAGAACTTGAACATAAAGAAAAGGGCTGAGCAGTGAATATACGAAATACATAGCAGATCATAGCAAAATATATGAACGAAAAACTTATACCTCTACATTGAGGCTTGTCACAAAATGTTGCAATAAAAGGTACCTTGTACATGTACTCATGAAGGGTAGGGTTTGGTGGTTACTGGCGGTGTACAACAACATATAGTGTGATGAGGGTCGGGGTCATATACATGTACTTATACGTGAACAAAACGAGTCTTGCCAATTTGATTCTGCTAGGTGCGGAACTATACAATACAGACTTTGTGTACATGTATCTGCAATCTCTAGACTCGCGGAAACCTTCTCGAAACACCACTATCTTTAAGCAGCTGCAGTGTGATGATATTTACAGGAAAAGTATTTTCTTATCCCACGGCCAGTATACAGGTCCTCGGATTAATAACAAGTGATGGACAAAATGCTTGATGTGTCGCATGATCTAAGTTTTTTGTGACGTCACAAGCACAGACAATCGTTTCAATATATTTTACTGATGACAACAAAAACCCGAATATGTATGGAGGGGGGGGGCGAATCTGATGTATAAAGGAACCATGTGCTCTTTACTTACAGTTTACAAATATGTTGAGTCGTGTTTTCTCCTGCACTAGCAAGACAGCAGAACCGTTGATATATTCCATATGTTATTAAGTTGACATGAAATTAATGAGTTCTGGCAAGTGGTCAAAACTGTACAGCACGCGTTGAGGATGAAAAAAAACACCCTCTGTCATAAAACACGTAAAACACACTATTCCAGACTCTGACGTAAAATGTATTTACAAAATTAGGCAGTTCGTAACATTTACAAACGACTGTCAATACTCTCGCACTCTTTAACATATGGGATGTGGGTAAAAGTTTTCGTGCGGATTTTGGTAAATCTTCACTTGTTCTCTATTATGAACTCGGGTAAAACCGGTAGAATAGAATTCAACTACTATGATGTAAAAACGTATAGTAGTAGTGATGCGTAAACATTTTTCTGTCGCCAGAACGCAATCAACAGGTTATTTGAAGCGTCTGTGACAACTCCTGAACCATTTATTAGCTGATCACCATGGCAGTTAACGTTGTATCGGGGTGTATATCATCAGTTAGGAAGGCTCACTGTAAGCCTGTTTCTTCTAGCCGCTTTCCGTTGTTTGACGGCAAGTGCAGCTTTACGAAGCGTCGTTCTACGGTAGACGTCCCAGTGTAATTGCTTCTCTAAGTTTCCCTGCATCTCATCATCTGTAATGAACGGTCTCTCCTGATAACGAAAACATCATGTAGAGGGCATTTAGTGCAAATATCATATGGTATCATCAAATTAGAGTCATCATACAGAAATAGTCAATGTGAACTGTAGGTGGAAAGACCCTGGGACAAGTTATGACAACTGGAGAATCTAAGACAAACTACTATCAGACAGGGGTAAGAAAGTGAGCGGGACAGATTTAAAGGATAAATGCAGTCACACGTGTTGCAAATACGGAAAATAGATACATGTAAAAGCACATGCACGCACACAAAGATAGATAGATAGATAGATAGATAGATAGATAGATAGATAGATAGATAGATAGATAGATAGATAGATAGATACATACACACACACACACACACACACACACACCCATCCATCCATCCATGCATGCATGCATGCATGCATGCATTCATACATACATACATACATACATACATACATACATACATACATACATACATACATACATACACACACACATACATAGACAGACAGACAGACAGACAGACAGACAGACAGCAATACCTACGTGTATTCTGAGTTGTGTCATTTGGTTTTCACTGGCGTGTTCTCTAAAGAATTTCTTGGAGATAACTATACACTCAACACCGTTACTGACCAAACTAAGACTTGGTTGATCGTCAAATAACATATCAGCCAGACCCTGGTATCAGACGGAGACAAAAAATAAAAATCGGATAATTTTAACTTACGTTCAGGTGGTATAGAGGAATTCGAAATTAGAAATTTCATCTCAGCACCTCATTGTATGAGCGTGGGAAAGGGTTCGAAGCCACGGATAGCCTCTAGACTATAGTTAATTTGTTGCTAATCGAAATAGTTAGGATGCTAGGTAAGGAGGTCTAGACTGATGAGAAACTGATGTTGAAAATAAGTGAGAGTGGATGGGTGGGTGAGTTAAAGAGACGGGTGAGTAAGAGAGCATGTGGATGAGTGGAGGCGATTTAGTTGAGTGAGTGAGTGAGTGAGTGAGTGAGTGAGTGAGTCAGTCAGTCAGTCAGTCAGTCAGTCAGTCAGTCAGTCAGTCAGTCAGTCAGTCAGTCAGTCAGTCAGTCAGTCAGTCAGTCAGTCAGTCAGTCAGTCAGTCAGTCAGTCAGTCAGTCAGTCAGTCAGTCAGTCAGTCAGTCAGTCAGTCAGTCAGTCAGTCAGTCAGTCAGTCAGTCAGTCAGTCAGTCAGTCAGTCAGTCAGTCAGTCAGTCAGTCAGTGGGCGAGGGTTGAGATCTGCAATGACGTAACGTTAGTAAGTATTAAATACGTGTCCTGCATGGGCATTATAAAATGAATCACTACACAATTACTTACAAACACTCCTCCCTTGACAAGAGTTTGAACACGGACAAACATCGGGTTGACATCAGCTGCCGTCAAGACCTCCTGAATGATGATGGAAAAAAACATTTAATCATGTAGTTACTGTGTAAACATGATTTATTTAAAACAAAATATAAATATCACAGTCATCGGGACTCATCTGTCAATAAAACCCACAGTACAGTCGTATGAAATAAAACACCACAGGGAAAACTAGATCTCAAGCTTAAAAAAAAAACAGTTTCCACTCAAACGCCAGTACGTGTCCTTTGCAAAAGTGTAAATACTTTGTAGACATAATGCCCATATGTAAATAAAGCAGAGATATGTTTCCACAGAGCGCAATAAAAAGTACTTATATCAATTGATCCTATGTTATGTATTTCAACTTCTGCACCAGGGCCTACTCTATTTCTCAGTTTAATAACGTTTTTATTACGAAGGTGAATCCCTATATGATGTAAATAAATTGTTTTCTCGAATCGCTAACCAAACTTTATTGCATAACATGCTTTATTGCCGTTAGATATATGGACTAATATCTCACGTTTTGTTTGTATCCGTAGTTAAGGTCATATGTGATTGTTCTTTGGTTACCAAGGAGATATTCATCTTCTGAAGCTGAAAAGAAATTAAAGATGAAGTATGATTTGCACATTTCGAAAGTATGTACCATAGGTGGCGCTGTTTGCAAGCGGTACGTAGGCAGTTATGATATCGCACACTCTCGAGAGCAACGCACTGCACGTGTTTGGACACTTTCTGACCCGCCCTGTTCTGTCCCCCGCTGATATGAGAATCCAAAAAATGTGACTGAAATGATGTTTGAGGGCGTTGTTTCCAAACGTCCGATCTGACTATCATTTTAGGGTTGACCAGATGTAATTAACTGCACCAATAAAGTAAAGCTACTCTCTATACGATAACAAATTATTGACATAAACATGCAATTTGTTCTAAATGGTCTCTTACAATGTCTTGTTTGACAAACTAATTTCCATCTCCGGATCGACTACATTAACAGTCCACCAAACACTGGCAAGTGTTCGGTGTTCAGATTGAATTTTAACTTGCAAATGTGAAAAGTATTTGATTTCCACCGCTCTCGTACGTCAACGAACCAACCGAGTGTGCACCTTTTCAGGAGACGCTGGGAGTATATAGTGAGATACTTTGCTCCTTTAGTTATACAGTTCAACAACAGGAATAATTTATAGAAATTGGCGTACCGCGTTACATAGATCAAACGCTCAACTATCAAATTAGAGGGTACTTAAAAAAAAAGCGACTCAGCTATAAATAAAACACTAGTATTGTTTGACAGGTGGACCATCCTACAGCAAAATACCAGACTCAGTTTTTTTTCAAAATACAAAGGTTTACTCGTCAGGTTACTACAAACCACAGTCGTGAAAACCATACACAGGGTCCATCTTCTAATGATATGTCTAAGTAGGTTGACTTTGTTATTATAAATTGATATTAGCATAATATCAAAGTATGATAACAAAGTTTAACTTACTTAGTCCAGTAAGTGTACCCATCTTACTCTCTCCATATTGTCTTTTTTCCGTCAGTTCATCAATGTCCATTCTCTTTGAGGTTCGTGTCAGGAAAGGACCCTGAAGTATAAAAAAAATAAACAGTATGAGATGAAAATGATGTGTCGTCAGTAACCATATAGACGTTTTATGGTGGAACTGACAAAATCTGAAAATTATCAAAAATCATATAACACCAACGAGGTACATTGGTAGTTTTTTTTTACTATCCATACAAAATCATCGTCGTAAAACCACATGCCGTTTTACGGCATCGTCTACCACCTACCGTAAATAGGAAAACATGATTTCGCTTACGAGAATGTACACAATGGGATAGGCTAGACTGATTTTTCCCACTAGACACATCTGACCGAGTGAGGGCAGCACCGTGAAACCTCATGAGTAGTAAAGGCGAAAAACTTAGAAAAATAACATGACCTCGTGAAATAGGCCAGGGTAGGTAGGTCAGCAATTTATTTCATTTTATTCTCTCTTTATAATTTCTTTTATCTTATTTTGGAAAAAATATTGCATCGACCCAAAACCAAACGAAATGTCGGTCAGAATACCCCCTTCTGTGATGGTTTGAGGAAACATGTACAGATATCGCAGGAGAACACAGACGTGCATGAAGGTCAAGAAGACAAAGAATTTCTTATCTTTTTGTTTTTAATGTTTACAAAATGTTGAGAGTCGGAGGCATAAACTAGGGTCGGTCGGGTTATCGATCGGAAACACACAATTTTTTTCATTTGGTCTCATTGTAGTGTCTCAGAAAAAGGATTCATATATACCTTTCAGCGTTACACTTCAGAACGATTTTTGACAGTATTTACTAGATCATAAAGGTAGTAACCTGTACGTAACTTGGTTAATTAGTTGATATAAAACTTGTAAGGAATAACTAAGCTCTATAAGTGGTCGGCATCGCTTACTTTAGCGAACGTTGCATTCGTCATTTCAGTGTCCGCTTCCTCGTCCTCAGAAAATTCTTCCTCGTCATACATTCCCACTTTCTGATTGATGTTTGCGAGAGAACGTTTACTACTTAGCCGCACAAGTTGGTCGGATTTGGGCGATCTGGCGCTATTGTTATTAGCTGCTGCAACTTGGTCGATACTCGTCCCTGAGGGCGCCCTGCTATTCTCGGTACCCAGGTTGGTTGTAATAAGTGGCATGACATATTTCGCTACTCTGCTTCGTTTGAGTTCCTCTTTCTTTTTCAGTAAGATTTGATTAACTTGTTCACTTAAATCTTCAAGATGTTTTGACTCCGATCTATTCTCTTGATTTTGATCTGCGATGCAATTTAAAAGGAGTTAGCCAACAGGGTTGAGTAGAACTTTTTTTATATCGATCATAATGAATATTTAAGTCCAATGAATTGGTGTTGTAAAATTGATGAGCATATGGAGCTTATATATCTTACCCTCTGAATCAGATGTCTGTTTCCGTTTTCTTGCTTTAAGTTGAGGTTTGACTTGTTTTAACTTCTTCAACACAGAACAGCTTCCCTACGTACACGATACAAATTTGAAGTTATTTCATAGGGATATTCCTTAGTGGTATGTTTGTTATAACCAACATGCATTTAGACAAATTTGATCAATATTTGTGTTACATTTATCAAACCTTCATACATTATTGTTGTTGTTCAGGAAAACACATCTTATTGAGTTTGTTTCTTTCTTGTTTGTTTGTTTGTTTGTTTGTTTGTTTGTTTGTTTGTTTGTTTGTTTGTTTGTTTGTTTGTCTGTTTGTTTGTTTGTTTGTTTGTTTGTTCGTTTGTTTGTTTGTTTGTTCGTTCGTTCGTTCGTTCGTTTGTTTGTTTGTTTGTTTGTTTGTTTGTTTGTTTGTGGAATTATACTCGTGTTTGGTTGTTCCTTCTATCCGTTATATATTGCACAATATAAGCTGTGGTATGATACTTCACATAATATACATAATATCTATTCCCATGCAATTATATAAAATATACAATTGTGGTTTTCACTCCCTTTCTATGCTTTTCACACCTTTGGCAGTGATTACATGTAGATCAAATCAAATGAAATGTTGAATGTGGCCATACATGTAGTTGAACATACAGAATAACAGCATTAACAAAAAACAAATGTGAATATCTTTTTTGTTTAATTTCACATCAATTAGTTTATACAACTGCACAACTTACGGATTTTACTATGTAAATCCAGTCTGATTGGTTGCTATCTCTCACCAGGACTGTACCACTTCTGGAAAAGCAAAAGGAGAATACTACTGTCTTTAATTGGATGGTTGGAAAGAAGGGACTGTGTGCTTTGATTCCTTGGAATCATATTAAAGTAGATACTTCTATGCCAATGGTAGAATGAAATGTAATCTAATTGATCCATTGTGGAATTAAGCACTAAATTGATTGGTTTTATTTTTATCGAAGTTAAAAAAAATGTTGGGTGTCACAAAATATGAAACTATTCTAGATACATCATTGTCAGCAATGCTATTATATGATCTGCTGTATACGTTATCTGTTATCTCACAGATCTGTGGTTATCTGGTGTACATTTTGATGGAGGTTAAGTGACAGGTCACAGAGATAACAGATAAGAGGCAACATCCTTATCTTAGGCATTAACATTTGTCATGTAATGACTTAGTACAAGTTAATATGTTTTTATCATTTTAGATATTACTTTGTTGTTCAAGAAACGTCTACAATACATTGGATGGCAAACATAATAAACGCCAATAAGAAAATACAGATAACAGCGTAACTACACACAAAAAAGACCCAGACAAAATGGCTTCTTTCAGCTCCGCAGAATGTGACAGCAAAACATGCATACGACACAACACATTTTGACATGAGACAACACAATACAACCCAACCCAGCAAAGGACAACACAACACAACACAACACAACACAACACAACACAACACAACACAACACAACACAACACAACACAACACAACAAAGCATAGCACAGAACAGCACAGTACATAACAGTACAGAACAACGCAATGCACAACACAACACAACACAACACAACACAACACAACACAACACAACACAAAATAAAATAAAAGCAACAACACAACAAATAAAATCAAATTACTGCAAAACAGCACAGCACACAACACAACACAACACAACACAACACAACACAACACAACACAACACAACAAAGCATAGCACAGAACAGCACAGTACATAACAGTACAGAACAACGCACAACACAACACAACACAACACAACACAACACAACACAACACAACACAACACAACACAACACAAAATAAAATAAAAGCAACAACACAACAAATAAAATCAAATTACTGCAAAACAGCACAGCACACAACACAACACAACACAACACAACACAACACAACACAACACAACACACGCAGCACCACAACAACACAAGAAAACACATAGCTGTACAATACAACGTGGTTCATCACAACATTCAAACTCACTTGAAGTAATTAAATATACACATCTTCGGGTTTTCCCCTAGGATCTCCAAAGGCCATCCTTTCAGGAAATTTATACTCCTACATCACGATAAACAAGAACAGAAATTCACATTAAAGCTCGATCCAACAATGATAGATAGGGTCACCTCAATATGATCTACACTATCATTCTCCTGTTTACGTCATGGCTGCAAACATTACTGATAAAATACAAACACAAACAAACGCTGTATTGGAGTACGATTATTTCGATTGATGGCATGGTTACTAAACGATTACACACTGTTATGTTGTGAACAGATAGTAAACAGATTGACATGCAGATTGACATTTTGTTGTAGTCCCATAGCTATTAACCATATATTACTGTGTGTGTACACGTGGTATAGACTACTTCGTGTAGACAATCACAAGTTACCAGTCTAACTTGTCTGTTCATATTCAATACTCGTGTTTTCTTGTAAAAAAATGTCCAATGTTTGGTAGACTAAATACAGATGTGGCCGGGGATCTGATAAACCTTTTGCTCCACAACATAGACTATCGAACTTCTACTCGACCGTATTATTGTGCAGTCTATTTTTTACGTTGTCTAAATGATTCTAGGAGAGTATCTAAAATGCGCAGCTCTGATTCATATAGTAAATTCACCGGCAAAGTACTTTAATAGCAGACATGTTTTATTTCCTTTACTTTTAGAAGGCGAAACACCTAGCGCTGCATATTCAGGTATACCTCAAATGTTCAGCGACCTGTCAACTTCAGTACTTGCCTGATAAATGAATTGTGATCAGGATCATTTAAACTTTTAACACCGCCAGACATAAAAATACTTGTAAAATCCTGCAATAGAAAGCATATGAATGTCATAAGTTCTTTGTTTAAGATATTTCGTCAGAAATCGCAAAGGAACCTTGACACAGAACTTGTTCACTTGTGTAAATATCGAAGAGATTTTGGTATTATATTACATGGAGTATGGTTTTAGGACTATTGTTAGAATGGAATGGAATGGAATGGAATGGAATGGAACGGAACGGAACGGAACGGAACGGAACAGAATAGAATAGAATAGAATAGAATAGAATAGAATAGAATAGAATAGAAACATGTATAAAGTATGATTGACTAGACTGTCAGAGTGGAATTTCTGAGACTGTTCAGTGGAGTGTCATTTGCTTCAAATAGAAGGCGTATGGTATGGTATGGTATGATAGATTGTCTTACTTCAACCGATATGCATAGCAGCTCCATGTATTCTCTCGCTGTAACAGTTGACGTTCGATTTGATCTGTTCAAAATCGCCAGTTCCTGTTGAAAAAAATGTTGCAAGGAAAGTTCATTATTGAGACGACGACGACGACGACGACGACGACGACGACGACGACGACAATTACTAAGCCCTTGACGACTATAAACTGACTAATCATATTAGAGACCATTTAAAAGTTGTAACGTACTAAGGAGTGTGGGGTTTCATTTAACATTTTACAGAGTGACAACTACATCTCGGCGACTATAGTTGCAAACATAAAGATATCTTAAAGAAATTGTAGAAGCACGGGTCAATCGTCTTTCAATATAGAAAATGCTCTACGTATATATCATTGAACCTCGTTGAGTTTGTTATACAGTGGAGTCTTTTTCTAACTGCATGCGAACGGCTGATAGTTGATTATATTTTAGCATATCTTTATATTGTATCAGGACGTCAATTTAAATAAAAGTTATGCCAGACACTTGACATGTAATACGTTGTTTTATCAACATCTTTTAGCTTATATGAACACTAAATTTCAACCTTACCCCAAAACTGTCTCCTCTCTTTAAGATTGCGACAGTCTGTGATCGTCCTTTCTCTCTGTCGACGATTGTAACCACAGCTAAATAATCGAATGAAAAAGAATTAAGTAAACAAAGAACGGAGTTGTAGGCGTGCCAAGACATTATTGGCAGAGTCTAGTATTTATCATGATAAGACAAACGTAAAACACTTGGGCGAATCAAATTGACTGTAAATGAATGACCATTCTAATGAGGTATATATGCGGTCTGTTTCCAGGATTATGTGACCACTATACGCATGATGCACGTACAGACATTAATTTTGTGACAATTTCCTCGAATAATTCTTGACGCCTATTACTCTTTGTGTTATGTTTGTATGAACACATGGTAAGAGTTAAAAGGTTGGAATCTAACGCATGACTCCAGATCTAGCAAATCAAATTATATAAAAACTACTAATTTCATTTTGGTACGTTGCTACAGCGAGGTATCGAAATGAGGCTTATAAAATACATATGGTGATGGGTATGATGTATTGTACATACCTGAACCAGCAAGCATGAAGTAGAAACAGCTAGGTGGGTGTCCCTCCCTGACAATAACTCTGTTACTGTCGTACGCCTCGTACCATCCCACGGTGGCTACCGATCTCTGCATTCTGACGGGGTATTCAGCAATTGATTTTAGGTTTCGTAGAGCTATTGTCACCTGTTAGAAATGCAAAACATCTTGACTTTAGCCTTCATTTTTCATAATGAAAACTTAAGATTGCATGTACGTGCAGCACCGTGTTGACACTTTCAGTATCATTTGAACAGATGAAAGTACTGATACCTGTCATCCATGAACCACATAGTAAGTGAATATAATCAAAGACAAGTATTAAGAAAGTCTGTGATATAATGTAACTAGCGCTAATAAAGACGCGATGCGACTAAGAAATTTGTCAGCAAATTCAAGCCGTGCATAAATGTTATAACAATATTCGTTATCATTTTAATCATAAACTTACCACATAAATTTCTTGTTCACTTCGCTCCTTTGGTGGTTTCATTAAAATCTGTTTGGCTTCTTTTGACATACGTGGCTAGAAAAAAAATCACGTTCATAGATTTGTGTTACTGGTGGTGTTTACAGCAATAAATGTATTATAAGAATGGATGCTGAACAGAAGACGTTCAGGTACGGTAATTGTACATGTATACTGTGCATTGTCCCATGATAAAAAAATCCGAAAGGAGAAGAATCAGAGTGTCGAGAAGATCTTAGTTACAGTACTTTAGTTGTTCATGTATCAACTTCTTTTCAAACAAGAGCCACGACTTTGAAGTTCAGTCTTCTAGACTTTGAACAACTGTAAATTGGTCCTGAAAATGAACTTTATTTCTTGATAGAATTCCCCGGCACGAGACTGGCATAGCTAGATACTTTTCACCTGGTTGAAACGTCAACCTTTGGAGGAAAGAAGTTACAAACCTCTTTGTTAGCCTTGAAGACAGTGACGTCAAACATCAGATCTTCTTGTGCTGGAGCCACGTTTAGTTGAGCAAACGACAAGTCTTTCTTACTGTCCTTACTAAAGAAGAAAATAATGTATTTTGGGTAAATCTACTAAACACATAATCATTAGGCGCCCCCATTGGTCATGATGAACTATCCTGTAACTTTTGTTTTTCCCTTGCCCTGTTGTACTGGTTTTATAGCTCTATCGTAGCCTCTCCAATGAGTCTAATTGATAATAAGTATTTTCAGAGTATTGTGACAGTAATTTCAGGGTACTGTAAGTATCTACCCGGTCTTTAAGTTTACAGCAGTTGTCTAGCGATCACCAATGTATATGTCAATGTTATACACACGTACAAGTTAAATTACGCGCTGTTCGTATGAACTTGACATACAGCACACACATGGCCATGTTTGACATAATCTAATATGATAAAATATGTCCTTAAACTGTCAGTCCTTAGTTGTATGCCCCGTCCTTGAACCTGACGTTAGTAATTCAGCATTGCTCTGTTACCATAGTTACGTGCACACCAATGGTTTCTGTAGACGTGTAATGTGCCGAGTTTATTACTGCTTGTTACCATATTAACTACAACGTTTTATTATCGGTACTCCATGTCAGTACAGAGTTGTTCGTTCTGTACTGTTTGCTATAGCATACATACTTCCTCACAGTCGGTCTCTCTGGTATACATAAGATCACCACACAGACGTGAACTTTGTCCTAAAAAAAATTGTCTACATAAAAGTTTCTGAAAGTGGACAAGCTCGTGACATGTTTGAATGTTTACAAGTCATGCCTGTTTACTATACTGAATAGAGTACGAGGTGGACCCCAGACTGCATGCCAGTGACCTTCTGCAGGGACTCTTAGGTTTTCGTAAACGGTAATTGCGGTGGCTATATGACGCTGGCTTTGCAACGAAAAAAAAGAGTACTAACTGTAGGAACATTTTCATTTAGTATTTCCATTGTGTACATATCTTGCATGACAAATTTCTTTTCACAGTCAAACAATTTTTAAAAAATAAATCGAATCCCAAACTTTCGCTAATAGAATTCGAACGTCTCTTCATCCTCGTCAGGAGTGTACTACAATGGCCTGTAATTTCATATTTTGAATATATCTGTTTTAGTATTATGTTTTGTTTGCTGGCAACCCACAAAATATGATAGTGAACATGGTCACTTGCATGGTAAATTTAAACTAGTTTACCCTTTCGTTAAAATGTGTATGCAATTCATACGCGGTGAGAAATTAGTTGGTGTACAGTGCGCTGAGTCGTAGTGCAGCACGTTTCTATAAGAATGAAAATGTAAATTGCCATGGTTCGATGACAAACTCTAACTTTTACTTACTCAGTGACGTGTTGTTGATAACGGATGTCACATAAACGTCGAACTATGAGAGTCAGTCTAGCCACTGCACGAAATAAACGATACAGTTTCCTCTGTGAAAGAAATGTGAAATAAAATGAATGTTTTTTAAGGACATGAAAAAAGGGGAAAGTTCTTCGCATGTCCCCTACCCTGTCTGTCTGTCTGTCTGTCTGTCTGTCTGTCTGTCTGTCTGTCTGTCTGTCTGTCTGTCTGTCTGTCTGTCTGTCTGTCTGTCTGTTTCTCTGTCTCTCTGTCTGTCTGTCTGTCTGTCTGTCTCTCTGTCTGTCTCTCTGTCAGAAACCTGGACACCAGAAAGAGCAAAGGCGTGTATATTAAAATTGGTCACATGTACGGTGTGGTCTGTCATCGTGTACTTATATATCTACATGTAACTTTAAAGCGCGAATGTTATGAATACATATAACATAATCACATAGAAAAGTATATTTTAATGAATATCTGTTACCATGGAGATTTGTATTGTGGTAGCATTGCAAAAAAAAAAAAAAAAAACGAAGAGAAAACCGTCAATATATACACATCACAATGGAAAACAATTTAAAACGAATTAAACGTCACCTTTGCTCAGCAAATTGGAAACGCTTACTATACTAACATTGCCACATTTTATCGTCTGGCTCACCAAGAATCTTCCTTACAAGAAAAACAATTGCAATGCTTCTTGCATAACAAAATTCTTGTTCTCTTTGTATGGGTTACCGTTATATTAGTAGATCGTTACAAAATAATGTACACATTTTAACAACGTAACCTTTTCAGGCATATCAATGATTAAAATGTAACGATTTACTTCAATATTTGTTATGTTAGACGATAACAAGTGAGTGTGAAATGTTAGTGACAGTTTTGTTGAGACAGACGACACTTGTTCCAACTTAACTGTCCTCAATTATAATGCCTATTTTCGAAAGTAGTCTTGAAAACGCCTAGAAAATATATATATATATATATGTCTGATGATCGCAATATGCGTGAAACTCCGAGTTACACCCAAGAAAGAGTTCCAGTACTACCAAAACTATATATATATATATATATATATATATATATATATATATATATATATATATATATATATATATATATATATATATATATATATATAGTTTTGATAGTTCTGGAAAAACTATTGCGCTCTGCCACTGCGGTATAGAGCACTGTCTTAGCAGATTGATACTCACCGAGTTATATATATATATATATATATATATATATATATATATATATATATATATATATATATATATATATATATATATATATATATATATATACATACATACATACAATCAGAAACGCATTTGGGGATTTGATCTAGTGATGCAATGGTAGCTTTAATTTTTAAAAAAATCATCACATGACTTACCCTTCTCATATCATACACTTTGTTTTTGATTTGTTTTCTGGCACGCATAAGGTTGACTAATCCCGTTAGACTAGTTTTCCGTCGGTTATTGTGGTTGGGATCACTCGGCAGATCACTCGCTGCTATTAACGGGACACTCGAATAGCGAGAACGTTTGGACTCGAGGAGTTTCTCTTCAACGACCTCTCGCAGACTGGAAATTCGTCGCCCATTGTCACGGTAACGTCTTTCGTTAGAGTTCGGGGAATTTCGAACGTCCATAAGATTGAGAGTTTTCAGCATACTCTCTCTACGAAGTACAGGGTCGAGTTTAGCCATAGCCCTCTCCAACGCTGCTGTGTGACTGGGCAGACGAACACGTCGGTTTGATGCGGCATCATCGTTATGTTGGGCCAAGGTTGACTGGGTTGTGGCTTGAACTCGTGACGAAGACATGTCTTCTCACTTAGATCTCCCTGAGAACGACAACGAATAAAGTCAGTGAGAGAGAAAATATTTCACCACAAAACCTGTAAGCAAACTTTCACGTACTCTGAATTCGGGGATTCGGGCATACACACCACACAAAACGTACCAGATACCCGGACCCAATTACTATGCAGTATCCGTAGGCGAAAATTAATGTAAAGTTCTAAAACTCGACGTCAGTACTAAAACCGAATCAAAACAACAGATAGATTGTTATTTTACCTGGTGAACATGGTATCGAAGCTTGCACCAAACTATCCGGCTAAAGATACTCGACAGAACATATATAGAGACTGTGTTATTGACTTCGTTGTTTAACTTAGGTATGGTTAAATCGTGACTTTATCTTGTCACAAGCCCAATGAATATTCTTTGATCGTACACCGCAAACAAGGTGATGGGATTTCTTGAATGAACCGTTATTTGTGCATTCCACGAAACAAATAGTGATTCTCCATAGCGGCAACTGTCACACCGATCTATTCACGCCCAACAGTGTCATTCTATTCACCGAAGACAATTTGTTGCCCACGAGGCGTTGCTTTGTTGTTTCAATTGCAACTATAGGAGTATTATTCCTTATTAATGCTTTACGTAAGAGGGCGACAGTATACACACACGATTGTCAACATACAGTAGCATCGCTATCAATATTGTCGGGTAGTGTTCTACTTCTACTACCCCCCCCCCCCCATCCCATCCCATCCCGAAAGCAATTCTTGCCAGTGATTACGGATGAAAGAAATCGCAATGGATGGTAATTTACTATCATACGTATATTGTCGTAATTAGTTCCTTTAGACTTGAGACATCGCCTTACTAGGTAGTTGAATTAATTAAGGCCGAGCTCCGTCAATCGCTCTTACACTATATAACTTTATGTGTTTCTTCATCAGAAACGTTGCGCATTGTTCTCGCGACTATCCCTTTTCCTTTCCATAGTCACATTTTGCGATTGTTATATTTATGGCATTGAAACGGCCTTCACACTTGGATCGGAATAACCACAGAAATCCACTTTACGTTGGTGTTGTTGTATTTTACGTATACGTACAAAGGTGACAGTCAGTTCCTAACGGGACGTCACCGTGACGTACCCACAACACGGGATCGGAGTTATACACGGGTAGCATAAAACGCCAGAAAAACATTGCATGCGTTTGTTAATAAGTGCGCACAACAATGAGCAGATAAATGGGTACGACTACAATCTAAACTCTATGATCAGCAATCGGATTGAATAGGTCAGGTGAGTTGTAATGGAACGATTGTGACATGGTGTGATATGGATTGTATCGCCCTACTGGTCAAACACAAAACATACTGCTATCTGTTCAACGTGACATAATTGGACTATCGGAATCAATATATCTCCTACAAATTATAAATACGCCCAACTTTACAATCTGAAACATAGCAAACTATCACCAATGTTTACGTAGCTACACAAAAGTGTTTTCAAACACCTGCCTTTTAAAATGACATTTATAACGTCGTCGCCGTACGTTAGGGCGCTTCAGTTATATGACAGGGAGTGGGAACAAGCGCAGTCTTTTTCGTAAAATGTGACCCTCTCCCGTGTTTGAAAAGTCGCCCTCCCTCAACTTGAACCATTTTCTTGAGATTTGTGACTCTCCCCCATTCAAATATATCAAAAACGTGGGCTAAGTATCAGAATCGATGGCAAGGCCTCTCTCCCACCTACATTAATCAATTCCTGTTTGTTTGTTTGTTTGTTTGTTTGTTTGTTTGTTGTTTGTTTGTTTGTTTGTTTGTTTGTTTGGGGATTTCATTGGCAGAGCTGAAGCCTTGAACTCCCAAAGACTAAACAAACTGGTGGCAGTGCAATATTGTCTGGACTGAGATCATTCCGGCATCAACATTATCCCCCAAATCTTAACACACCGTTCCCCTTTCATGGCTGTGAGACCCACTCCTCTCTCCACACCACAGCTAACAATTGATTCACTGCTGACTGCCAGTGTTTGGTTGTCAGCAGTGATTTGACTGAATTTACGTTTTGACATTACGGTGCAACGTTGGCAACTGTGGGATGTGGCCTGTGCAGCTGTGGCTTGTTGAGGTGAGGCACTGGTTGATGCGAAAATCCGATAAAATAATCCAAATTTATAGGTAACACGACGAGGCGGCAAAATAAAATGTGACACTCCCCTTATTCCATTTTCTAAAATATGACCCTCCACTGAGAACCAATTTGCAAAATGTGGCCTCCATTCCCTATCCTGTTTCTGTATCCAGGGACGACATACATTTAACTGTTATATGAGTAGATGATATCTATACGGGTAATCAGGTATTGGGGGAGGCACTCTTATAAATGACCATACGGGGAGGGTCCTCTGGAAAGAGGTGTTTTTTTGTGTGCACAAGGTATGGGAAAGGGTATATTTTTCGGCATACAAAGTTATTGCAAAGGGTAGGGTTGTTTAAACCCCCCCCTCCCCAAATTTAGATAAACCTTAGTCAAGTGGAAAAAAATAAAAATACCCCGGAAAAAGTAACATGTAATAAAATATATGTATAGTGTTTTGATGTCTTCTTGTGGCACTTGCTTTAACACTACATTGTATTTAGTATCTTTGGCAATAATAAGATGAAAACGATGAACACGTCACTATTACCACAATGCGTCCTGTTATTGCAAATGGGACACTTCAAAGCAATCCATATAATAGTATAGTACGAGTTTATATTTTGTGCTTTTTGTGTAATACAGTTGGTATGAGAAAGAGTGTATGAGGACACTCTGGGTTTGGACGTCTGAGAGGAGAGCCCCCCCCCCCCCCCACACACACACACACGAACCATTTTATATACAGTTATCCCCCCGGGTCAGGAGTACTGGTTTGGAGGGTACGTAAAATCAAAGGGTGGGTGAATTTGAAGCTGAAGTACCGTACGGTTATCATTCGGACGTACGTACCATGCCGGTGGACGTACATGTCAGTTAAAATCTTATAGCTATGAAGTTAGTGCAGTCCAATACTTCAATGTCTGGTTACTCAGGTGATAGACAATGCAGGGGTCATAAAAGTCTACTTCTAAGGTGAGGAGTTCAAGCCACACATATTGGTTGGCATTCCCAAGTTCTTACACGTGGCTGACGAATAAAGAATGTGTCCCATGTAGCAGTAATCTCTGTCATTTATACTGTGGGGGACTAATATAAGTTAAACGACAACTTGAATGATTCACATTCATTCTAGTTATTTATGTGTAAAGAGAAATGAGAAAAGAATAAGGGGATTTCTACTGTTGTTTTTGAAGTGTTTAACTGCTGTCAGACATTTGTTTTCCGTTTCATTTGATAGGTCAAAGGTTATATATAATAAAAAGTGTCCAGCAAGTTGTTTTTTTTTCATCAAAGGTTCTATTGTAATAGTTGTAGCCAAGCCTTCACACGTGCACTTTAGTATATGTTCGGTACGGGTTATTTAATTAATTGTACGTAATATTTCATAGTTGCTAAGTCATATAAAAAGTCATTCAAATTTGTGTTATGTATAATTTTCAATACAATAATAAGGTCTGGAAATGCAAAGGGGTACAAGCGATATTATAAACCCAACATGCTTGGTGAGATTTGATCTAATTATATGTTGGTCGCGATCGATTTTTAGTTCACGTGACTGTACGATTCTCCGATTCGAAGTAGTTACAATGTAGCAATGAACCATTTTTATTGCTTTTGTCAAAGTTTAATTTAATAAACATTTTAATTACAAATTTAATATCAGTGATATACATGTGATTAATATATTAATCAACGGAACATATTAACGAACATATATTAATAACGAACAGCAGAATGTGCGAACATTCTATATTCATGTACAAACCGCGTAGCTTTTTCATATACAGTTGTTCTTACATTATATCTTTACACGAGTTCGCGAATGGCCAGGAGTTCAATGTTGAATGGAAAACTTGTGACACGTAAATTCAGTATAATCACGCATCACTCGGCTGCTGAAAAAAACCCTGAATTTTTCGACACTGTATACGTTGTTGCATTAGTTCAATAAATTACTAACGGGTTAAATTGCTGGTTTAATTATGAATTAAGATCAACGTACAGCTGCAAGTATACATGTATCAATGTGTGGAAAACGTTCTCACCGTTACCGTAACACAATGATTGCGGTCTTGGGGCTTATCAAGTTGTCTATTGTGATTGCCTTCGTTCATAAGTGAACTCGTATTCTTCTGAAGGCTACAATTCAAGATTCCTTTCATGAGAAAACAATGAATATCCCATTTCATGTTGCGACGGTCGTAATGTGTGGCAGGGGAATGGCAATTTGAAGTTATCAATTTGCCGAAATAAAGATGAATGTAAAGTGGCCATTTGAAAGACCACGTCACTATATGGTTGCACGTGCTCTTTAATTGCAAGGCCGAGGTCATGCAGTGAAATACTAATAAACCACAACTCAATGTTTTAACGGAAGTGGGAAATATCGCACAATGCAGCGATACTATACAAAAAGTGATTTCGAGGAGAGCTAAACTGAAAAGTATCCACAGAAAGTATAAGATGGATAAGTAGGCCGACAGAGTTATCAAGTTAGCCATAAAGTGTGAGCGATATGCCCATTAACACCCCCTGTCGTCGAATTAAGATTAATACCTGGAGTAATCACATGTATACACAGGTATATAATGTTGAACACCACTCCGGAAAATATAGACATTTTCAGAAACTACATAAGAAATGGTTTAAGGGAATAAGTACTAAGGATCTAGAGTCATGAATAGTCACTGTTCTTCCACCCATGAATAATTATTTCTGCTGACACCCATGATCAGGCAATAGCCCATAGCAAAGATACCGTATACAAAGGCACAAGATCAACTCGCTGTTTTTTTCTGAAATCACAAGTAATTGTATATACGTATAGGTTATGTAAAAACATGAATAACCCATAGTTTATGGCATTACCTTTATTTTCTGTAATGGTGTTCCCTGTTTTGTTCATTCTTTATTAATTTTGAATAAATATCTTTTTAAAAGCCATCTATGTTGTCGTATGTATAACCTGAGTCGAGTGAGTGATTGCGAAACAGTCGGATGAACGCGAAATCATATCTATATACGTTATCTACTAGCTATAGTAGTCAGGGAAAAGGGAAGGACAAAATTTTCCTTGACATCACGTAAAAGTGACTTTACAAACTCAAAACATGTGGAGATTTGTAAGACATCAAAAATGTCCCGAGGGATTGATGCTGTTCTAGTATATAATTATATGCCGTAGATGGCATTTTCTTGATAAAAAGATCAAGCACAAAATGTGGAGTCTATTGGGTATGTTACATTAAAAATCTAAGTATTGGCCTGGGGATTACGTACCTCTTACTCGGAAGACTAAACATATCTAAGTCCTTCTTTGATGGGAACTCACTCATTGTGTGTCCCATTTGAATACAGAAAAGCCCGGAGATATTTTGAGGAAGACGTCAGTGTACACAATCATCCATGTAACAACAATTGATAACCCTGGGGTTACCTAGACGGTTGCGTAAATTTGAATGATACAATTTGTTGATTTAACACATTTAAGTGTCACTACTTGTATGATATATCAGATATGTAAATAAACCACAGACATACAGGGAAATATGTCTTTCTTCTTTTTGTATACGGGCCTCGATGGCCAGAAAGAGACTTAAAAGGCAAAGCTCAACCATTTTATCAGGAAATGAACTTCGACTCAGTTTTCGAGTTTGTCTGGTTGCACTTCGTGACGTCCCGCGAGAGAACATCGTTGTAAACGTAAAGTTGATTGTACCACAGGTAAACAATAATTTTTTTTATACAGATTGATAGATACTTCAAAAAATGACTTTACAATGTAATGTACCCTTGGTTCAATGACAAACTATATATACGTTATACATATTTTGCATTTCTCTGTTTACTTGCACAAATACTTCCGTCCGTTCTTTTGAATCGTCTTACATCATGTGGACATTGACATGATGGAACGTGGATAAAGTTCGGTATCAGATTGAGAATCAGATTCATAATCTACAGGAAATGGCCCCACATCCCACCCACCATGAAACCTTACTTCTATAGTGATGACTTTTTTTAAAAATATGTATATGTTTAAACTATTTCTAAACGGCCGTACTTTTACAGATACATCATAGCGCAATTAAGTCCTACCAGCTGAACTTTGACCTACTGCAAATGTCCTGGTGACAAGCTTTCACATGTATGTCTATTTTCAAGGAATTTTTCCCGTACAAGTTGATGAGGCACACCGTCAAACGTTTCTTGTTTGACTGTTTTTGTTGTTGTACTTGTCTTCGTGATTTTCCGTATATATATGAGACTATATGAGGCCGAATCTGAGGTTCAGTATGTGACTCGTCTCATACTTTCCTCCAATGTAAATCCGATTCTGAATCTGAGATTAACTTTATGCACGTGACATGTAAGCGTAATAGTTCGAATTTAGCTCGACCCCTCTCCCACTAGATGTCTACTTCAAGTGATTGAGTACATGGTAGTTACCACAATCTGTTAGATGGAATTGACAGTACTATAACACATCTAACTAAAAAAAACAACCCGATCATTCAATGGAAAGGAAAACAGACTAAAAAAACTACAAATTTTGCTTGAATACGTATTGATGTTCTGAAATAGCAAGATCTGCTACAAAAACAACAACAGCAGCTAAGGACATCATCATCATCATCATCATCATCATCATCATCATCACCACCACCACCACCACCACCACCACCACCACCACCACCACCACCAACAACAACAACAACAACAACAACAACAACAACAACAATACCATCACCAACAATACCACCATCACCACTAACAGTATCGTAGCAACGTAGTTTTCATGGTAGCCAAAACACACGATGAATCGAAGTTAGATTATATGTTGAGCTTGACAGTGACTAAGCAAACCGTCGCTATCTACCTTATAATTAATAATGCAATGTGTGATCACTAACGGTTCACGTTGTAATTTACAAGTCAACGATAAAGTCATTATTGAGTGGTATTAACAATAAATATGTGTTTGAATACTGACAATGAAGGCAACATTTACTATTGGAATGAATACAAAACCCCCTTCGCAAAATAACTGAAATGTCTAGTAAATAAAAAATTGCATTGCAGTCAACCCCATTGTTCACTCGTCAAGATTTGCAGCGACGTTCAAACTGACCTATAGACAAGTATTAATTTTGTTTTTTTAATTTTCTGGTTTCCCTTGATTGAAGTTATGAAATAACGGCGTCAACCAGGAGACAAGACAGCGTACAAAAATGGTACATTGACTGAACTGGATAAATACCTATCATGCTCAGTTTTAGTCTTTGAGATACGGCATGTCGTGCAACGCTATCAGCTTCCACTTCAAAAGACACAGAAGGCTGATAAGAGCTAAACAACACGACGTATATTACAGTAATACGCCAGTGTCACCTTTTGTCATTGTACAGGTAGAGAGCTTGTAATTCAACATTGTACTGAAAGAACAAAGCAAGGCTTCAGCATATCCTACCACACCACACCACATCATTCCACACCAGTGACGTGACGCTACAAAATACGTCCATGATGCCTTACCACAAGACACATTCAATTTCATGTAATAACCAATGTTTGTGATTAGTGTCCGCATGCGAAGTTCATACTTCATATCGTAACGTAACATTATGCAGCCAAAGGAAAAGAAAAAAAATAAGTACAAAACTGTAAGTTTGAAAAGAGTTAAGGCAATTTTGTCCTTTGCCAATTTATACTGGCGATACCTTGTTCCCAGTTTCATGTAACTTCATTATTGTTTTTCTTAAAAGTTTGAACTTCTATTCCCTTGAACTGCTTAACGACGCCAACAAAATATGTTCCGGTATTTGTGACCTTCACGGTCATGTTTGATTTACAAAATTCTTTATCTCGTGATATTTATCAATATTTATCAAATCCGATACAATCTACGTTTCTAATAAGACGTTCTACGAACATCATGCTTATTTAAAATACGACCTTTCATATATCCTGTTGTGACGTAACACTTCTGAACTAGTTACATCAATGATATTCCATACGTACGCATCCATTTCACTGTTTAAGAATACACGAACGACCAGAAAACGAGAATGACGTATATGACCAGGTTAAAACACCGTGATCAACCATAGACGTAGGGTCTATGGATCAACTTACTATACCTGTAGTCACAGGATTCATAGTTACATATATATAGCCTCTAGACACCTCTAGACTATCCCAATTAAAATACGCCAGTGTTGAATTGACTCTATGAGATGATCGCTGTATTTGTTTTCAGAAGAAAGTTACGAAACAAACGACAGTATGTACATACACATTTGCAACATTTTGCTCGGGCAAAAGGAATAGTTATCCATAACGTTCACTAACCTTATTTGGACAGAGTGGTGGTATAACTACGATATACGTACAGCAGCTGGAGTCTGGTTCTCCAAGTCAGCCTCTGATTGTGTTTCACTTGCAAAGAATCTCGAGTCTACTCATCAAGGGTACTCCAACACGAAATCCAAAACCACCGTCTTTATATTATCACTGTGATTTGCAATTGTAGCCGTGAAATAACGGGACAGAGTGGTACAGCATGCAGTCAGCAACCAAAGTTGATTGGTTTTGTCTTGTGATTTAAAAAAAAAAACAATCGGCAGGAGCAGAACTCTCCACCTCGTCTTCAAACCCGCGCTTCACGAACCTGCGAACTAAAAGTTTGATCAAAGGGCACAAACACTGTGCGGTTACCACTAGATATGTATGTTCTTGCTAGTGATGTGAAATTCTTCGTCTCCCGGTTGAGATGCACTAATCTTCACTCAGAGCTCGTCAAATGAAATACGTGTTGATTTATATCTGTATGTCGTGGTTGCCGAGCTAGTATCGCGATACCGGTTGAGTCAATAAAACGAGAGCTGATAAGGAGACCGTGTAAGCACATTGTAATGAGTGCAATTACTACCTGTCTTTTTAAACATAACACAGTTCTCCTTTAAAGCACTGCTGTATGTCAGCCAACCCCACCAAGCGCCTCCACTTCGACATTTTAAACACTGCAACTGCACTAATAAGTTTACCAGCTATATATGGCGTGCCATTTCGGAAATTCTCATCAATTCAATCAAGCCTCTATTGTGACATTTCCTAACGTATAAAAGTCTCACGTGTTTATCATGTGTCACTCAGTACATGGATATCGCTACAGCGTACAACGTACGGTGTACAATCACACACACGTATTCCATTCAACGGGATATCTCTTTCCCCACAGGGGTGGGGAAGAAGGTACTCCCCAAAGTTTCAGTGCTGTGTGTGCGGCCAAAGTTCAAAATATCTACTGCGTGTATACTCCAAAAACAGACCCATTAGTAGGGATTTTCGGAGAAAATATTTTGGTCATTTCCCTTTATGCTAATGCTATGAAGGTACTTTGAAAGTATGAAGATGTACGTTTTTCATTTTATCCACCCTATGAGTAATAAGGAATTTTCAGATTAAAAGTTGACCCACTTTTTAGGAGTATACAATTCTTTGGGAGTAACCCCCCCCCCATCTCCCTCTCTCTCTCTCTCTCTCTCTCTCTCTCTCTCTCTCTCTCTCTCTCTCTCTCTCTCTCTCTCTCTCTCTCTCTCTCTCTCTCTCTCTCTCTCTCTCTCTCTCTCTCTCTCTCTCTCTCTCTCTCTCTCTCTCTCTCTCAAACTGTACATTGAATATATCACGTCCAAGGTAGACAAAACGGAAGTGTTCCATCATTTACTTGACAACTTTCCCTTGCCAACACGTACCAACGAGGATGAAGCCTAAGTGTTTGCGTATGCCATATGTTGTTCAGTTAGCAATAATATGTAAGCTATACAATGTACTATTACATACGTTTAAACACTTAGAGGGGGATAGATGGGAACACTTTTTGTAGTGATGGTATAGGAAAAAACCATATCAAGTATATCTCCATGAGTATCTGTTTATTTGCTGGTTTATTTAATTATTTTATTTGTTCCTATACTTGTCGCTCGTTTGCTTGTTCATTTATTTATTTATTTATTTATTTATTTATTTATTTGTTTGTTTGTTTGTTTGTTTGTTTGTTTGTTTGTTTGTTTGTTTGTTTCGTTTTGTTTGTCACACGGTTCCTGGGTTCCCTGTGACCCAACTGTCTTCTCTTTATCAAGCTCTCCGTTCATTTCAAATGCCGTTTCTTTTGGGTGGGAACGGCCGTAATTGCAAAACCCTTCTCCTTTAAGATACATGAGTAGCTTGTACAGAGTGTACAAGCCAAGCCAATGATAGAAAGCCTTCAGATAACACTGCAAATGCATGAAGTGTTGGCACTATCACCATTTCGCCAACCGCTACTACGGATCCTTCACCTTGTAGAATGATGATGTTGATAAGACTAAGAGCGAGGGCGGTGTTCTGAACACCTGTTTCAAATGCGATCGTTTTACATTGGTACTTGTTACGTCGAAAGAGCCATAGAAGTGGGTTATACTTCCATGGAAGAGCCAAGAGGCGCCATAACCCAATGCGAATGCTGAGATAGGATACAGAAAGGCGACGGCGTATGGTCGCCATGACGTTTTAAAGATCGGCGTGAAAGCTATGGCCAGGAAGGCAAAGATGCCAATATTTACTAGTATGTTCAACACCTACGGCCAAGAAAAATTGAAATCAATGAACGTACTGTCGTGGGCTAAAGCTAAAGCAGTTAAAATTTAAATCCCTTCCAGCCCCCAATAAATAAATAAATGAAATAAAAAAAAAAAATAAAAAAAAAAAAATGAAACGTTCTATATTTCAATGTTTTATCAGGAGTTCAATTGCACCATCAACGAATTTGAAGAGAACAAGAACTGGATTTCCAGGGGAGGGGAGTGTCTTGAAATCGTCCTTTGTCCCAGGAGGAATCTGGTCATTTTATTTAACCACAAAAAAAAAAAAAAAAAAAAAAATAGATCAATCAATCAATCAATCAATCAATCAATCAATCAATCAATCAATCAACCAACCAACCAACCAACCAACCAACCAACCAACCAACCAACCAACCAACCAACCAACCAACCAACCAACCAACCAACCAACCAACCAACCAACCAATCAATCAATCAATCAGCCAAGTACATATGCCTGCTGATCCCTGTGATGGAATGGACACGTTCGTCAAGAGTGAAATATATACAGCTGAAAGAGAGAAAACTTGTTACGGAAAGAAGGAAAAAAAGTTTATCACGTCAAAAATCAATCAGCCAATTGATCAATATTAATATCACTCAACAAAAAGAAGTTTTATTTGACGACAAAAAGTAATCATTCAGTCAATCGATCCATCCATCCATCCATCCATCCATCCATCCATCCATCCATCCATCCATCAATCAATTACATGCTTGCTGTACCCTGTGACCCAACATTGTGACCTTTGCTCTACATATATCGCGGAGGGATTCTTTTTTGAGTAATCGTATACGCCCTCTTTATAACAACAATATGACAAATTTTAGAGTAGAAAAATAGCTATATTTCGCCCAATTTTATTGCAGTTTATAATTTAACAGAGATTTGATATCGTAGCCAACCTGTAACTTACGGACTCGAGTGCATCGGTTCTATGCGCGGATGAATAGAATGACCTCAAAGGTGTTGCACGACACTTCCGGTGACGAGTTTCCACCATATGCAGCACCCCATGTGAATTTCAAGTTTTGGACCAAAGTCACTTACACTGTTGTTATGCACTACATTCGTCTCATTTGACCGGTGCAATATCGTACTCTTGGATATTAGCGATTTCAACCTTAGCTAGTATGGCGAGCGTTGTTCGTCAGATCTACCCGTCTCTACTACGTCCTCTCCTCGCGAAGAGTGTTTGGTCCCAGATACAGTTACTCAAGAATCAGCCACTTCGAAGGTTTTGTTCGTCAACACTTGGGCATGGCAAACCGATAACATTGGAGAGTTGGGCGTTCCACTTAGAAACGTTTGGCAGAGTTGAAGTGAACAGTTCGATGAATGTTATCATTTCGCCAGTTGACCCCATAAAGTATCCCGAGGCAAATCGAGCATTTCTGGCAATGATTGGTAGTGGTACAGAGGGCAATAACATTGACAAAACAGAAACAGACGTTGAGTTAAACAAACAGAAACATTATTTATGCAATGTTCAATTCGACGGTAAAAATGTACTAACTGTCTCTGCAAACAAAATCAACGATAAAATAACTGAAGAATTGCAATTGTTGATTGAAGTACCAATTAAATATGGTATGTCTTTCATATTATCACCCATTAAAATAATTCCATGTGTAACTTGTTTCTTTACAGCTAGGACAATCTTTGCAGATTTGACCTATTACGAGGAACATAGAAGTATCACTGTGGTACTTCCATGCTCTAGGAGTATGTCACTTTTGCTGAGAACTCTTCTCATCTGTAAACAGGCAATAATTAGTAGAGGAAAAAGTTCTAAATTTCTGAATTATTTTTATGTAACTCTGAAGAATTACTTGACCTGTATATGGCACTGTTATGTTACTTCGTTAGCTATTGTTTATATAGCAAAAGTCATCTGAGCCAGTCACTCAGTGCAGTCAACAGGCTAAAAATTACTTACCTAAAGTCATTGAAATCATGTTCACCAAAA
Source organism: Glandiceps talaboti (assembly GCF_964340395.1). NCBI lineage: Eukaryota > Metazoa > Hemichordata > Enteropneusta > Spengelidae > Glandiceps > Glandiceps talaboti. The sequence goes on from NC_135549.1 coordinate 24,093,582, forward strand.
AAGGAGCATGTGATGGCAAAAGAACACATGATGGTATATGGTGATTAGTCTGTAGGATACAGCATTCAAATCCCGCTATCGTCCAGCACGCACTGATGCAGAAGCATGATAGGACTGAACAACATTATGTATCTTGCACTCTATAGGGTGATTTGATAACATATTCCAATGCAAAAAGTGACATGACAATCATGCTACATGTATAGGGCTTGAGCTGCTTTCACACATACATATATACATGTACACTAACAGTATACTATATATATACATGTACATGTATAAGTATTGATCACAGCCAAATTCACCTCACCTCAACACACCAAAGTGTGTGTCACAAATGTAGTTTTATATTAGGTTCATACAACATTGCTAGATAAGAACGATTGCAAGTTCAATTAAGCCACATCGACTATGTACAAATGAAATCAAAATTTAAGTAAGTATAACACATTGTCACCAAACAAATCAAAACTGGTTGTGAAAATAAACACAACATGTCAAAGTTGGATGATTCGACTTTAGGATGAGGAGAAATGGTAGGTATTCACATTTACATTGTAGATGATGAGTTGTTGTTAGAGGAGTCATTAAGAATGTTAGTTATGTTTACACCATTATCAAAAATAATATGCTAACTGTCACAATGCCAAATGAAATCTTCTCTTGCAGACATTGATGCAAAGATGAGCAAAGATGGACAGATTAGTATCTCAGGAATAGACAACGATTACTGTAATGTTACTATGGATACAGGTGAATGTCAACTTACTAGTGTTAAGGTAAGGATGAATCTCTTAAAAGAAGATCATTGCAGGCATAATCACTGTTAGTTTGTATTTCAGTAAAAAAGCGGTCAAACAAAAATGATGCAAGCCAAAGTCTTGCAATCACTGGTCATGAAATATGTAGTATAAAAAAGTTGAGCAGTGGTCCCTTCTCAAGTCAGGACATCCATTTATGGTACATGTATCTTATAGAAGCATTTTTTGATGATTTCTTTTTTGCCTGTGAGTTGCGAGTGCTACCAAGTTGTGAAAATGAACTGTTCGAATTCACAACCAGCAAGCATTAACAAGCAGAACTTGTAATAAAAAGAGAAAGTAAACAAATGAATTATTAACATTTGGCACAGCATATTGGAAGTATGGAGACGTGTTACATTCCAACTTTTAATAAGAACAATTTATGGCCTTTATTATAAATTGTAGTAGCTCATATTTCAAAACGTTCCCCGGTTCCTCTGGCATTTGATGTACACTTAAAGGGGCCATGAAACTCTTCTTATCAAACCAAAAGATGTAATACAAGGCTGTGTACTTCCAATATGCTGTGCCAAGCGTTCTTCTTAAAACAATTCATTTGTTTACTCTCCCTATTCATAATAAGTTCTGTTTGTTAATTCCTGCCTCGTGCTCAGGATTGTTTATTTTCATGATCATAGTTCAAATTTTAATTCATGTACAATTTAGTTGAATGACACAATAATAACACTGACATGGCTTTTTATTATTTTTTTACTTGTTTTTTTCCAGTGTATAAAACTTAATGTTGAGAGTAGAGAAGGCAGTGTTAAAAGTAGAAAGAGTCTGCAAAGTAATGGAGAAATTAATGTACAAGGCTGTGGGGTAGGAAATGTCAATTTATATACTACTTGTCCTATTGTATTTATTTTATGATGATATTGGTTTTTATATAGCGGCTTCCTACTTTGTGCTCAAAGTGCTTTACAATTAATAGTACCCCTGGCACAGATCTATAGCGACACAACAGCTTTTTATAGAACTACCTGAGGAGCATACAATCCATTGCAGCCTTTTCTAGGTGCATATGAATAGAGCGTTCACATTGCAACCTCTATCTTACCAGGTCCCCAATTATACAGCTGTGTTGACTGTATGTAGGTAAAAATCTACCTGTATTACTGTGTTAATGGTCTGGTTATACCCAGATATTTCAACTAAAAATTTATGAGAGAAAGTATGGTAATCTATGCAAGTTTTATCATATTTCCACACTCAGTCAATATTGTCCCCCAAAGTTTTGGTACAACATTCAGAAACCTATAATATATGTTTTACCAGAGTGCCCCCCCCCCCCCAACCAGGGTTACCCACCAAAATTATGCACAGTATTAAAATCTATACCTTTACAAGTTTTATCAGATTTCCCTTTGAGTTCTGTTATAACTCTGAGATACCATGACGAGAGGAGTTGTAAATTTACATTCTGTCTAAAAACTTACTTTTCCATGTGTTGATACTCAATAACACACTCACACTATTGTGCTGAATTGTCTGATGGGATATTTTCATTGTAAATTTCTGATAGAATGTCATTCTGGAGAAACTGTATGGCATGACCATGAAAGTCAGCACACAGCAAGGATCTATCACTACAGGGGCAGTGTACCAAGACCAATCTGAGTTCAGTAGTGACAGTGGACACATCAAACTGGGAAATCTACATGGGTCATCTCATGTCACAAATAAAACTGGAAATATTACAATAGGTAAATATACACATAGTAGTTCTGTAGATTGATGTTCTCCATGTATTTGTTTCACATATTAAAATAGTCTTTCAGGATATGAGAGCGCATCTAGTCAGGCAGTGAGTTTTCTTTTCTCACATGCTTTTCACCTTTCTTTCCTTTTTGTGTTTCATGGTTTGAAGTGCTTTCATGAAATACAAATAAAATAATCAAAAATTTAAAAAAAAGCCAATGCAGGAATTTTACTATAGGTAGATTATATTTATTTATATTTCTTCCCAATAGATACTCTTGATGGTGATGTAAATGCATCGACAACAAGTGGTAACATCAGTGCACACGTAACAAGACACAATAATGTTCAACTTTCGAGTGCACAGGGTAAGTATTGGTGTCACAACTACTAAAAGGATCTTGGTGAACAATTGGTTACACAAGACATTTCCTGATGTATTGCTGACATGGCTGAAGTACAGCGCCCCCAGTGGTGAGGCTGTTTAACTTTGATGTGACTATTATATGTACTTTATTGGGGGTATATAAATTAAAGTCTTTCTCTTATCAGTGATGTGTGTAGGCATATGGACTCAATATGATACACCAACAATTATAGAGTGCTAGTAGTTGAATATAATGGACCATTAGATTACTACTACATGTTTGTTTATGTGTCCGCATTTTGTAGGTGATATCACTGTAAAACTGCCTGACACCACAGGAACATCATTGGAACTGCAGTCCAAAGTATTGGATATAGATGACAAGCTGAATGTGACAAGAGATTGCAGTGAAAAGAGTGCAATCCAAAATGTAATAAAAGGTAATAAGCACTTTTCGTGTTCCATTATCACTGGTATATTTGTAGGATAATATACAGGTATTTGTGTTGTCCATTTAATATGTAAAGGCATGTGTTAATGCATACTGATTGAGCTCTGAGTACAATACACATGATTTACAACAGATATCATACCTGTATTTGATATCCCATATGTACCATTGCCAACAGCAGCAGCCATATTTGACCTTACAATATTTTATTAGAACCATGTTATATGCAATATATATGATTGCTATGTATAACTTGTGATGAATGAGTGACAGTTGTTTTACAATACATGGTTCAGTTGCATGTTCAGTTTTGAATGTCATCCCTTAAGCATTTACAATACAATTGATAAAAATTGCTGGTGCAATCAAACTTTTGCCAGAACTAGAACTTTTCAAGCCATATATTTTGATCAGCTTGGGTAATTGTTGACTATAATGTATGTTTTGATTTTGATATAAACGTTTCATTATATATCTCTCCTAGGCTCCATTGGTGATGCAGATGGCAAATCATTGATAGCCAGAACAGAAGAAGGGTCCATTTTCTTGAAATGTCAGTCATGGTTTGATACTCTCAACTTACAAAAGAAAACATTGTAGTTATCTCAATGTGTGTTTGAAATGGGCATGTATTGTTTTACTGGAGATTGATTTTAACACGTGTGAAGTGTTTGTACTCTGCCAATATTGAACTTGTTGTTATTGGCTTTCTAGGACTATTTATTTCGCAATAAAATTACTAAATAAATACCGGTAAATATGACATTTTTGTGTATTTGTCAGAAATACAAACATATCAATTTTTTAAAAGTAGGCAGAATGAAGTCACATCTCATCTGCATGGACTTGAAATTACTATGAGAGAACCTTGTGATGCACAAGTGCCAGTGTGGCATACTTAGGGGTGGGGGGGGGGGGGGGGGTTATTTGCACGAGTACTTGTAAATTTCTTTGCAGCAGTGCTTTCCCAAGCATATAGAGTGAAAGTGCAACAGAAAACACTGCAAGCACGAGTGCAAATACTCCTGAGTACCCACACACTTGTACTTACACAGCATGGGGTTTTGTTATTATTACATATGTTTATCTGAAACAACAAATTTCCATAAAAATGAAACTATCCAATCACATGCTTTTGTTTTGTATGAACAACCGTGACCTCACTTGCATGCAGGTATGCAATAATGTCTTTTGTATTGCACTGCTGTGCAAATACCACTAGTATGCATGTGCTAGTAATCTCGGGTACATATGTAATAATACTTGGTATGAATTAGAAATATGAGATTATTTCAACACAATCTTCCAGAAATATGACTTAAGGTCAAGTATATTATAAATACAACTTAGATAGGAAAACATGAAATTCCTAGCAGCATTTAATCCACTGGACTAGTGTTTATGGGTTTCAACACACACACACACACACACACACAGTTGACAGTTTGCAAAGTTGATTAAATTAATTTTATTATTCTCTCAGTTCTGATGTTACAACTGACATGTTGGTTCTATTACATGTACTGCTCTTTCACACTTAAGTCATGATCTCTTATCAAATTCTGTCTAGTTCTTGCATCTTGTTGTTCCATTTGTTAAACCACTACTAAAAGCACAGTAATTTACAGCTTGGTTTAAAAATCCTCTTAAAGTTGGTGGTGTAAATTATATCCAGTGAGGCAGAATTTCATGACTAAATTCTACTCCATTTCTGCATCACTGTCTTCATCATCATCATCATTCTCTTCTGAAGGTAGTTGTAAATTAATATCAGCTGACATATAAAAATCATACGTCCATTTTGGAAAGACTCTCTTGTACAGGTTCATGAGAACTGTGTCTTGTGATTTCAACTGGCCATCAAATACACACTTCATGTGTCCATGTGTACCTGCAAATACAAAAGTTTTAATGTATTAAACACCAGAGGTGATACATGGGGGGTTGAGGTTGTTACGCTCTGGTATAGTCTGTAAGGTACGCCTTGATGGCGCACCCTCACACATCGGCCGACCACACAAGAGGAGGCTGGTGGGGGTGGAACGTCACGACGTATCTTACAGTCTAGCTCTGGTATGGATAGAAAAAAACCAACACGATCAACATTTTCCCATTTGTGTGGATTTCCTCAAGTGTTTTCTATTACAAATTCCGTCAATAACTTCTGAGTGATTAGTTCCTCTGTTAGAGCCATAACTGTTCACCTGATCCTGTCAAAAATGATATTTCCAGATCATGCAATTATAGTAAATATGGACCAATCTTGGATGTGAATGTGCTGTGAAGGTGGTAACCTATATTAGAATATCAAAACCTGATCACAACTATTATGGGAGTTTTTTTTCAACTTAACTCAATGTGATATTCCATTCTTATGTCACATGATTCCAGTGATAAATCATGTGACCAACTCAACACAAGTGTGGACTAAAGCCTCAGAATTGCTTTGTATTTTCAACTTGTGTTTAGTGCAGTGTTGTGACTTACCTATAGGTTCCTTTATATGGCCTCTTCTTCCCCACTTGGTATGCAACTCAACAGGTTTGAACCACAAGATATCCTCTGAAATTGTACCAAGAGTTATTTCAAACATTTCAAAATAACAAACATGAAACAAAAGACACTAGAATTTGCTAATTTGTGTAGATGTAAAGTCATAGGTTGATTATTGGAAAGACAAAAGATATTCATAGTTTGGTCACTAGGGGTGCTATTTAAAAGCAGATTTGAGGCCCAGAGTATTGTCCAGCATTGATTAACATTGTCACGGGTGCTGAGGGAGTTTAGTGTCAGAAAATGACTGAAAAGAACAAAAAAAATTGAATTTATATGCACATTGGGTAGTAGGACTCACTTGTTGAAGTGTGGCCCCCAGACAACAGTGCTAGCTGTCATGCAACTATCAAAATATGGCAAACTGAAACACACACAACTGCACTCTGTTTATAACATGCAAACACTGCTTTACTGAAGCTGAGGGACATACCTTTTGGCATACCTGATAAAGGGAATGATGGCTGTCTTTACATAATCCATAATCAAAATGAGTAAGTTACTACACGTAGGTATTTTACATTTTCGTTTCCAGAACCACAATATGTAAATGAACTGCTATATATTACCTCTATTGAAGAACATGTATCGAAGTACTGATTTCTTCTTGTTGATTTTAAATGGATGTCCACTCAGGACAACTCTTTTAGCTACAACTCTGTCGGGGTTTGCACCAAGTAAAGTACCCGTTGCAACAAATGTATGTGTTCCTGAAAATCACAAAACAGACATTGTAAAGCTGAGGTATTAATATGTTCTTTAGTTGTGTACAAAATGATCAGGTCTAGAAACAAATTTTAAACTGGAAAAATAGAATGGAACAAACTGTGGTGAGCTGTGATAGATGCTGGGGTAAGTGGGGAGGTGGAATGGTTAAAGGAACGACAAAGCGTATGGTCTCCTGCTATCTATGCTACTTACATGTATAAAGAGGGATGCAAAATCTTTATTAGAATGTTAAATCTTTAGGCCATATGCCACCTATGTGAGGTAGTTTGGGAGGGAGAATGATGAATGGAATGGCAAAGTCTATGGTCATCTGCCATCTATGCTGGGTAGGTGGGGAGAGAGAATGATAAACAGAACGGTAAATCTGTAGGTCATATGCCACCTATGCAGGGTAGGTGGGGAGGGAGAATGGTCAATGGAATGGCAAAGTCTATGGTCATTTGCCATCCATGCTGGGTAGGTTGGAGGAAGAATAATTCATGACATGGTGAAGTCTGAGACCACCTGCCATCTATGGTGGGGGAGGTGTAATGATCGATGAAATGGCAAAGTTTGTGGTCAGTCTACCACCTATGCTAGGTAGCTGGGGGAGGTGGAATAATTGACGAAATGGCAAAGTTTGTGGTCACCTATAATACAGTGGGCAGGGAGATGGCATATTGGACAAAAAGGCAAAGTCTGCAATCAACCTACCATCTGGGTTCTCTTTAAATACCAATACTGCAGCTGGTGGGAAGGTGACTGGTGCAAACACACTGGCCACTGTAATTGTATCATTGCTTAAATACTTCTCATACTGTCCAAAGTAAAACAAAATTCATAATTCGTTAAAAGAGCTCATCCAAAAGTTAATCTTTTTTAAAAGTCAGTAATACCTCTTGGCATGATGTTAATAAAATTTATGAAAAGAGAGGAAAAAATCAATAATTTTTAGGCCAAATTCAAATTCACATATTTTTGGTTCAGTGGTGAAAAGTGTTCTGAATTATGCCTTCTCTCATTTTCTTAGTAGTTGGGATGCTCTTCATAAAATATTATTGACATACATTTAGATTAAAGTATGTGTGGTAAACCTCATGTATCTCTAAGATCACCTTTCTACCTTCTCTCAATTACCAAGTTCTAAACACACTGATTACTTATGAACACTTGTGTCATGTGGCTGTATACATGTGATACGTACAGACGAAACCCAACATATAAGTCCCCTCCAGGTGGTGCCCATTTGGGGCTAATTAACACTAGTATGATGTATGGTACATGTCACATTATGTACTTCCAGGTAACATTATCTTAATGACCCACCAAACACACATACATGTACATGTACATCATGTACGTGTCTATAGATTATAAATAGATGCATTACATGTACTGTACCTTCTGTTTATCTCCCAGTGTATGCTGGGAAAAGACTGCCCCTGCATAAAATCGTCTGCTGCCAACTTGAAACAATAGGGTCTCCTGTCAGAAGAAATTAAATACAAAAATGTCAAATTGTGAATGACACAAAACTAACCAAGATGATCTTTGTCGATATCACATCGTATGCAAATTTATAGGTTATCTCAAAATTTCTTGACATAGAAATAGGCTGATCAACTTACATAATCAAACTGTCAGCTTGAATGAGATGTAGCAGTCATGTATTATTTGTCAATGTTTTTTTTTTCTTTTGGACAAACAATAGTTTGTAACACTAGCTTCATGTCATCCCCTGTGAGATGGTGACAAGGTCCTTTAAGTCACTAGTGATGTCATGACATGACCCCCTTGTGTTATTAACATTTTCCTTGACCCCAATGTAAGGAATTGATATAACCCTGTATGCTAGTAAAATTCCTAAATCGATATACAAAATAATTAGTGGGAAAGATACATATAGTGCACAATAACTGTTAGGTCAAGTACTTGAAAACATCTAACCTTGGACTTGATTGGTTCCTTACAAGTGTGATGTTTCTTGAGAGCAAAGTGAATGACAGACATCTGGAAAGAGGACATAGAAATAAAATAAGTACAAGTCATAGACTGTACTGTATAAATACACTGTTTATATTCCACTATCATATACCCATTGCAATTTCAATATAAAGCATGTGCATTGAACCCAGGCAATAATTTCCATATCACACCCCGGCACACTTTGCCCAAATATGGCAAGTGGCGCACTCATCAACATCCATTCACTCAGTGATTTGGCTTTATTAATTTCTTCATTATTTTGACTTTTCAAAAATAAAAATAAAATATTTCAGAGCCACTTTATGTGATTATGGGATTCAAACGATGTTTCCATGCCACTACACGGTGTATATGATAACACTTTTAAGGCCTGGATATGCCATGGGTTATGCGGACCTTGTAGTACAGCTTACGGGCCCTCCTGCTGTGCAACCTCGGTTCGCAAAACCCACTGATATCTGGGCCGTGAAGGTTAGTATAGTATAGGAACTAACTATGTTACTTTTTTTGTAGTAACAAACCCTTAGGTCATGTGAGTATTTTTCAGCTGAATGAAGAAATATATAATGTAATTATAATATAATTATACCTCCTCCAGCGTAATGTTTGAAAAATTGGGGAAATATAGGATTGATTTGTAACACTTTTAAACTTATTTTGAGCACCGCAGCACCAGCAACGTAGACACAGGTTGTCATGATATGTAAAACAGTCAGCTAATATAATCCATATTTTCTGTTGAAAGACAATAACCTGGCTTGTGCATGGCCTAATATTTGATATTCATATTTGATACATAGTTGACTATATTTTACCTTTTGTTCATATGGTAGAAGGCCAAATATTACCAATGGCTTCTTCACATCATAGTTATCTGTTGAGATATGGAAAACACAATGACCATAAAATATGTGAATTCTGATCACTACTTCTTTACATTCATTATCTAAGATTGTTTTTACAATGTGATATTGGTTTAATTATAGTCTCAGGAGGGCGGCTCTCTGAAAATTAGTTCCATATATACTTGCAGTCTACAGTTTTGGATGTACAATGCTTACAGTAGCTTGATCACAAGGTGATTAGAATCCCATAACAGAAGACTCACAATCACCCACTTGTGTAATCTACCACATTGATAACACCGAGATATTTCCTTGTCAGAAGAGAACATGTTTGCCCGAGAATTTATCAAAGAGCACATTATGAATAATTGCAGACCATACAAACTGACATATTCACAAATTGAAATGTAGAAATTCAATATTTTGACGTATAACATTTGGTATTTCGGTTCTATTTATCACAGGCTATCTTGCAATATTTTCTCCCATTAGGAATATACTAAGTATTATTGCAGTGTATAGACACTAAATCACTAAAAATATGTTACCAACAATATCGTGTTCTGTCAATACTCACCCATAAACACTTTGGGCACGTTAGATATATGCAATGTCACATACCACCCAGGCTGAAAGAATAGATGAAGGAATACTAATTATATATGATTGTTATTAAGATAAAGGACATCAGATCGACTGTAGAGATGTTTAAGTCACAGATAGGGGAGTATATGGGGAACAAACAGGGTATCGAGGAGGCCATTTACATCAAGAACTGCCCTAACACTGAACAGAGATGAGGGAAGGTATTTTCTCCCTAAGTAAGATCTACAGGAGCATTCTTTGTGATCATATCACCTTGCGATGTGATCATAAACAGCGCCCTCTATCAGTACAAGACTGACAGTTTGCAGTCAAAAGCTCTCCGCTTATCAAAAAATTTGTGTGTCTTTGGTTAAGATTTTAATACCTCAATGATACTGTTAGTTTTTACAAAGTGTTTTCCGATCCTGAACACATTTATTACCCCTTGAATGGACCTAATTTCTTGGTGTTTGATTCCTGACTTACCAAAACTCCATCGTCAACCTCTTCATTTAAAATCCTCTTTTTTGTCCGTGCAAAGTTTTGAAATTGGAAAATCCTAGAGTAATCAGATGGAAGGTTTTCTTTTGGATCCCATGGTGAGGTCCTAAAGCTTTTAAGTCCTCTGAACCTGTAAAAGTAAATGATTGTTTCAATTTACTAAAATGGGATAATTCTCGGTGATCATGTGACCTATCAGGATTACCATAACCAGCAAGACTGACAGTTTGCAGTTAAAAGCTCTCAGCTTATGTTCTGCGTACTGGTTGAAATTTTAAATTCTCCTGTATTATAATTTATTGTATTGTATTGTATTGTATTGTATTGTATTGTAACAGTAGTGTATTGTAGATTGAATTGTTTAGCACTGCATTTTAATATATTGAACTGTATTTTACAGTATTACAGTACTGCACCACACTGTATTGTACATTATTGCGTTGTACTTGCACTTTGCTGAGTTTTACTGTACTGTGCAGTGTTGTACTGTACTGTGTTGTACTGTACTATAATGTGCTATGTTGTCCTGTGCTGTGTTGTACTATACTGTACTGTACTGTAATGTACCGTCCTGTGTTGTACTGTACTACATGTATACTGTGCTATATTGTCCTGTGCTGTGTTGTACTATACTATACTGTATTGTACTGTACTGTACTGTGCTGTGTTGTACTGTACATAATGTTGTGTATTGTACACTATCATATTGCACTCTACAGTATTGTAATTATCATTGTAGTGTATTGCATCTTATATTATACTGTTATGCTCTCATGGTGGAAAGGGTGAAATCTGATAAAATATTTATTAACCAATTCAGTGGTTTTGCCAGGGTTTCAGAAAAGAGAATATATCCCACCACATACAATACTTACAAGACTGGTATATCTCCATGTAGTTGACCAGGTACTGATCATTTAATTTCTTTTTCATACAGGCAACTGTCCTTTCAAAGCAACTTTACTCTTGTCATAATCTGTGTAATGTTAGAGTTACTTACTTTTGAAATCTAACTCTTGCTGGTACATCCATTGGTGTATCAACTTCATCTGGAAACATCACATTTAATCTCTCAGCTCTGTATTTTTCTAACCTATAATGTTAATTGATATATACATCCATTATAGTTTTTCAAATTAACGGTACTAGCAAACAACCCTTCTCTATGAAACCTTAAATCTCTCTGGCTTGAGTTCAGCAAAACTGAATTTCTTTAACGCCTTAACACTTTTAACATATACATGTATACATTGCGATTTCAAAAATTTACAGAGCAAAGAACAATACATTCAAATATCTAAGAATCCATTCTAAAAAATACTCATTCTTAGAATATAATATACAATGTACTTCAGTTTGTAATTTGATGGTAACCATGCTGCGAGTTTGGCTCAAATCAAATCAGAACAAGCGACTCTGTCGAGAGGATGCACGGTTTATTGAAATAATTACACAAGCCAGCGAGGGCAGTATCACAGTTTAATGCCTGCACAAGGGTTGGCACTCTTTACCAAAATTTTGATGATACCCTGGCCATTGGTTTGGGCATTTTGAAAAGCAACATTTCGGTAAAGAATGCTAGCCTGTGGGCAGGCATTAAATTGTGATAATGCCAGAGCGCATGTGTTATTAATTTTATTACACTATCCACTCATTCGGCCAATAATTCAATGTCCACTCATCGTTCATCACCATTCAAAAGTTTCCCTTTCATTGGGAATTTCCAAATTGTACTTGCAGATGACCTCTGAATGTGGTCATGACATTTTTTGTAGGAGCTCAAGTGACCCTGCACATGCAGCTCATTTGTATAATTATATTATTTGAATTCTGCAAGAAATATGTTTGTGTGTTTCACTGTAGTCCCCTCGTCATCTCATTCATGCAACACATGTAAACATCATTGTTGTGATGCCCAGAATAGATGCACATTGGTCAAAAAACCACCAGCACAGGCATTAATTCTGAGTAGTACCGTAGTCTCTGCATGCATGGGCATTACCATCATGCAGGCAATAGTCTATTTAAAGAAGGTCAAGTGATATGATTCTAATCAATGACAGCTTGTGTAAGAATGTTGAGGTGTAATATAACAAAATGGTACGAAGCTTGATTCAATCTCGTCTGCTGACATTTTACAAGCACTATTCTCAGTCTTGGAATGTTGTTGTGATATAAAGTTAAAAGTGTTTCTACTTACATGGTTTTCTCTTCCTCGATATCCATCTGATCATCATACTTGGCATCGTCATCCACCTCAGTCATTGTCATCTATGTACGACACAAACAAACATTATTATACTATGCATGCGCCAAGTTGAACAAAAAAAAAATATGGATAATATTTAATATACATCTGGTCGTTCTATGTCACGACAACGCATGTCTATGTCATGACAAAGTGTGTCTACGTCACTCGTTCTGCTGTGTCTGAAATATGAGTCAAAATGCTAAATATTGCCATTACTTTCCATGATTTTTTTTTACATTACTGGCGATGGTATAATGATAGAATTCCTGATAGTTTCCTTCATTCACTAGCCACTCCTACTGACAAGGCCCCTTAGGTCACTCATATTTTCCTTGGTTGAAGGTAGAAAAATATTGGGGAATTATATCAAAGACTTCAAAACAAGTCAGTGTACATATATACATGTAAGTTTACTCTACAAAATTGTGTTTGAGAGTAGGTAACTTACTTAAAATCAAAGCCAACCTCCCCTTCTTCTGGAATTGAAAAGATTTTTAAAGGCAGGATTTCAATCCCAGCTTCTCAAATTAGTGTTATTTTATTAGTGGAGCCATGAAGATTGGATAAGTTTATTCTTTTGTTCTGGACCAAGTTTTTCTATCGCTCTGTTAAACAACTGATTTTCACACCTAAAATGTAAACCTTATCCAAACTGGGCCTATAAAGACATTTTGACTCATATTTGTGGTCGAGAAACTATGCATATACAAATGCAAGTGTAACAAGCTGGGTCTACGTGTATATTTCTTTGCCAATGAGTTCAGAAAAATAAGAACAATTTTTTTTCTCGTGTTTCACAACATAAATCAAGGGTTTTCTCTTTCCTTTTCTGAGGGAGGAGAGCAAGTAAGATTGATAAAGACACAACTTACAGTGTCTGTTTCAAGGGCATCCTCTTCATCACTATCAGAGTCATCTTCAGACTCTTCCATTGCAGCAAACTGGTCATCTTCTCCATCATCACTGTCTTCTGAACCCTAACAAAGATCAATCATACCAAGCAAACAAAAATAATTTACAATATACATTTAACACAACTTTCAAAATTGTAGATAACGTAAAGAAATACACATCAAAAAGCGCAAACTGGATTCAAAACATCTGAGCTATTCAACTAATTTCAAATTACAATAGAATATGATATCAAACTATGCTAATCAACAACAGATGTTTGTTTGTGGTAAACAATGATAAACGTGTGGTACAGAAGTAGTCACAAATTAACTTACTCATGGATATCTATCACAAGATCATTCTGCTGATCACATTGCTACATACAACTCCAGAACTTTATACGCAATACCCTTTCCTACAAATAGCACTCTCCATGATAGTGTTCTGCTCAAGTGACATCCTTACTAGATTATACCACTAGAGGGCACTGTAAACATCAAATGTTTATTTATTATACCAAAGATGAACAGAGCTGTATTCAGGCCCAAAAAAATAAGACAACTTACAGACATATCATCAGAGTCAATCTCCTTTTCTTCATCATCAACAATCCAAGCTGCCTGATATTCTGATGTTCCTTTAGGAACTTTTTTCCTAAACTTCCTTTTTTCTAATACAGTTTTTTGTAGAGCTGTCAAAAATATATGAAAAACAAGTATTTATTATTTCTTACACTTGTAAATAAATGTGACAAAGTGAACAAGCATGGACGTGTACATTTTGATTTTAGAGGTAAAGAGCAAGCCATCCTGACTCCTACCTGAGATCGTAAGATCTTTCCCCCATCCCCTCCACCTTCCCCCACCAAAAATATTTAAACTGGGCTGCTGTTAACATCTATTGGCCCATTCAAGCACACATGAAAGTTTACTTTATCTGTTTGCAAAACATTGTCAAGAAGTCACAGACAGAGGGAACCTTGTACATTCTAGCACTAGGATGTGGCCACATCCTAGTGCTAGGAAGAAGAGCACAGCTATGTATCAGCTGTGTGCCTCACAGTCCCGCTACAGGGTATATTTTTCCACAGCCCTGGTACATGGTTGTGAAAAATATGCCTGTTGCATGGATGTGGAATACCGCCCCTGTGCACATCCCAGTACCACAGCTGTAAGCTGCATACCTAGCACACAGATGTGCACATACATGTAACAGCTATGGTGGAATAATACCCCGTAGCAACCCTTTTGTTCATATCTGACTAGCATTGCTCACATAGCTGGTACATGGCTGTGGGAAATACAGCTGTTATGGCTATGCTAACATAGCTGGTACATGGCTGTGGGAAAAAGCTCTTGTACATGGTTGTAAAAACCTATGCTGCATTGCTATTTTTCACATCCATTGATGTTGGCATACCAGTTACACATCTGTCAAATCTAGGTATGTTACACCTTGTGTGTTGGCCAGAGCTGTTACAGGGATATTGTACACATAGCTGGTACAGCCCCCATGGCTCCACTGAGCTGGTACAGCTATGTGCACAACCCTGTCCTAGGTATGTGAATGTTACAGGGGTGTGCAAGGTTCCCTGTGGATGTTTAGTACTTTTGATTTCACTTTATATTTCTCAATTGAGCAACAAGTGAAAAGAAAACTATTTTTTCATACCTTCAGCTTCAGCCAGTTCTTCTTCTGTCGGCCATGTTTGTTCCCCTTCCATGGGGTCTGGTATGACTTCAGCTTGTAACGATTCTTGTTTGGCTGGATCAGCTCTACAAAGTACCTTGATGTCTTCATCCATAGCACTCATTTCTGTGTTGTCATCCTGATACAGCAGAAACCAAATCGTAGAGTACAGTAAACATAACAATGCTAGCCCTTAACAACTTAAAGGGGGGCACAAGTTGAGTTTATGCGACGTGTATAGGCGTAGTCAGATATAATAAGTGCACAGTGCTACAATCATGGTATTCACTGTAGAAGGTATGGGGTGGGTGGTAACAGAATGAATATACAGTTTATTAGAAATAAATTCAATACTTGTTGCAGAGAAAAGTTGATTTTGTATATTTTGTTGATATATTACAATATGTGTTCATGTATATTTCTTAGTTGTTGACTTGTTGTTGTAAATAATGTAATCAATTTAGCCTTCAAGCCCCTGTGAGTGGACACCATGAAATTTGCCAGACAATCTTTTAAAAGGTATTATTGTCTAGGGTTACCAGCCTATGCAATATTCAAATTAAAAGAAAAGTTTTTAAAAACCCAAAACAATAACAAAACATTTAAAATGCAATGGCTGACAAGGACCCCTTTCTTACAATGCAAAATAACATCACGAAGTTACTTACAACTTGCATTGTGTTTTCTTTCTTCTGTTTCTTCACTCTTAGGTTCAAAGGGCAAGGGTCAGGCAAAAGGTCAATTTGTGACATCTGGAATTCACCATAACCTGGGAGATTGACAAGACTGTTCACTGACAGAGGGCGCCCTCGCAGAAAACCAGAAACCTTCAATGTGCCTGTAACGGTCTGTACAGAGAGAATGGGTTATATGAATAATTACAAAACACAAGTCATCTTAGGAATGATGGCGACAATACAATGACATCATTTTCTCAAAATAGAGCACTTCATTTCAAACATGACATTTGAACTTAGGTAAAAACAAACCACCACAACGTTCTAACATCAAAATATCACAGAATTATTTTCAAAATTATTAATGAAAATATGAATTTTTTTTGGGCTGTATACAGCATATATTTATATATAAACTACAAATATAAACAAAACAAATTGACATCAAAATAAAATTCAATCTAACAAAACTAACTACATACAACGCAGCTCAACTTACAGATTCGGGGTTGGGGTCAAAGGTCACCTGCCTGGCCATTAAGTGAGCTCTGTGATTCCTGTATAAGACATCTCTGGGTTTTTGATTGCTAATTTGTCTCAGTACCATAATACCATCTTGGCTGTTGTCAAGAGGTTGAACTTTTTTGTCTGGAAACCTGAAATTTGAGATGTAATAACCACGAGTCAATATGAATGTAGTTTGGATCACAAACAATGGTAGATCAAGCACCTTAATTGAAGTTGGCACAGACACTAACTTTCAATTATCATTATAACATGCTAATATACTTGTAAGCAATGGATGGTAATCTAATTACACTCACAGCAGGATGGTATCTCAGTGATAGTCAGTTTTTCTCAAGTGGTCGCAATGAGGGATTTTATATCTCATTGCAGATCTCGCAAAATATGCAAATATGCCTAGCAACAAATTGTGGTCAAACATGTGATCACGGTCAAGTTTTCGCTGTTGCCATGTGTTATGATGTTGAGAACAATAGCATTGCTAAGCACTTGGCACTTTCAGCTTGACCACTCTCAAGTGGTTGCTATGGATGCAATGGCTCACGCGGGATCTCGTGAGATCTGCTGCGAGACACAAAAGTTTCTTCACTTTTTTTATCTTGATTACAAGGTGACTATATTTCCAGACCACCAAGGCACTGCTATCATGCACCCATTTGTGTACTCTACTGTACCACATGCAACAACAATAGTTTTAGTTTGTGTCTATCTTAACTTGCAAATAGCAGATTGTGTGAGAAAATGTTAGTGAAGGAATACAATACAATACAATACAATACAATACAATACAATACAATATAATATAAAGCAACACAATACAATTCAATACAATACAATACATGTAAGTAATCAATCATTTCTGCCAATAGTAGATTGTGTGACAATTTTAAAACTGAAAGAATATAATACAATAACTCATCATTTCTGCCAATAGTAGATTGTGTGACAATTTTAATAGTGAAAGAATACAATAACATACCATACAAATTTGTATTTGACAGGCAATTATGCTACAATGTACATCTTTTAACTATCCTAAGACTGAGTGGAAATCTAATGTAACTTGATGCCACTTTCAATAATGAGAGTTTATTAACAAACCTTCAAAATCCAGAGATGACATACAAAAATATGGCCATCTTACCTTTTATCTAACAACTTCTGTAATTTTTTCTTTGCGTCTATCTGTTTCTTTGCTGGTAATTCGGCTAAGCCCTGAAGAAAAGAAAGAAAAAAAAAATGTGTGAGAATCACACCATGTTACTGCATTTTTGATAGGTGTGTGACAACCTCTCTCATTTCAGTTTTCTTTCACTTAAAGCATTAAACCTCTTTCATTTTAAATGATGATCTAACATGGAAATCTAAAAATTTGCTGATTTCTGAAAAATATGGACCGTCAATGCTACAATGTACATAGATGTTATTTCTCACTTCACAACTGCATTGATCACAGTTTTTGACACAATATGTAATAAATACATGTAACAGTACTTGATAGCACTAATTGATTTAATTGGGGGGTGGGGCAGGGTGCAGTGTATAAGACAGTGCATTATGAGATTGTATTGATAGAATATTAGTCTAGTTCCAATTTCAGAATAGGTTGCTGTTGTAGACCTTTTTGGGTAGAAGTTGGAAGACAATTTTTTTTGGATTCAGCACCATCACATTACCCTAAAACATTTGTCGTCCAGCTTCTACCGAAAAATGAATACAGGACCATTTTCTAGTAACATTTTCTGAAATCAGAACCAGACTATATGACAAATAATTCTTATATCTCATATGCCATGTTTTCTCTCACCTGTACAACACACACATTAGCTGGCAGTCCCTGGGCAAAGATACAGGTCAAACAGAGGTCACCAAACCCATCCCAGCCACCATTGGGTGACAGCACACACAATACAGTGTCTGCCACACGTGCAGCGTCCAAGATGGCCGTCAAGTTACCGTGGGGTGGAGTAATAAACGACATTCTTGTTTTGAACCTGGGTACACTAGAAATAAACAAATTATGCTGTGGTGTAAGCTAACGCATATACCATTGTGTTCTGTCACTGAGGAAGGTTCGTCACATGTAAAAAAATATAACTTACTTCAAGTTGGCTATACTATTGTGTTCTGTCACTAAGGAAGATTCGCCACGTGTAACTTACTTCAAGTTAGCTATACCATTGTTTTCTGTCACTGAGGGAGATTCGTCACATGCAACTTACTTAAAGTTAGCTTTACTATTGTGTTCTGTCACTGTGGGAGATTTGTCACGTGTAACTTACTTCAAGTTAGCTATACCATTGTGTTCTGTCACTGTGGAAGATTCGTCACATGTAACTTACTTCAAGTTAGCTATACCATTGCGTTCTGTCACTGAGGAAGATTCGTCACATGTAATGAGTTGTCTTCTAACTTTGTCCACGTCTACATCCTCAGACAGGGCGAGGATTGCCTGGTCAGAAAGTAAAGTTAGAACAATTTTACAGATACACATACTTGCTAAAATATCAATTTACTTGACTACTAGCAGTATACTACAATATACATCACTGAGGTTCCAAAATCATAGCAAAATCACTTTTATATTTTATCATACAAATGTAAGTGTATATTACGCACACACACACACACACACACACACACACACACACACACAATTTGTGAAGATATTTTGTATATTTGACAGAGTAAAATAAATTGGCGAGACTGGTAATACATTTGTTCAATATTTTGTTTTGTATTGAAGTGATAAACTCACTACTAAATGAGGTGCTCCAGTAGCAGAGCCAATGTTTCTCTTTCTCATCACAGCCTCTTCACGTTTCTTCATCAAATTCTGTTTTGCCTGCACAGACAAAAAATAATGTTTAGTTTAAAAAGTGTCATCTATTAGTAGCATATTACACTCTATGTACCAGCAATTACTGTCACTGTGACCGGTGCATGCTCATTACTAGTGGTATTTATAAATTGAATGACATCATTTTATACATTGTATACATGTATTACACGAGAGTATCACAGCAATTAACACTGTAGGAGTTTTTTCCATTGGCTGCTGGTTTTTCAGACAAGTGATTGTTACATTGGTAAAATACAAGTACATTTTTTTCTTGGAAACAAAAACTGACAAAAAATAATAACACATTATGTACAGACAAATGCATTACATTTCAAGAGTACAGGAAATGTTGCTCACTGTGATAGTCTCTACGAAATGCACTATAATATTGATCTATTGGTTATATTGATCTTTTGTTGATAATATACATGTTGCATTACAACTTACAAACTTGGTTAGTGAGACAGCGAAGTATAATCACAAATCATGTACACAGTCTGTTATTTTGTGTCCATGTACCCTTTGCAGCATACGATAAACACTGGGGAGATTTCAGTCCAAGCTCAAGACCACTACTAATTTCAAACCTTGAAAATAATCTCAATTCAAAAATAGATTTAAATATATTTAATTGCAGTTATGTGAACTGAAGATGAAAACACAGGTTTTTGTTTAGACTTACTTGATGTCTTCTGTCTGCCTTCCTCATTTCCCTTTTCATTTTCTTTGTAACCATTTTGACACTCACTCTGCCTGTACAATAATTAGATATAATATACCGCTAAAATGATGTTGGTTGGGTGATTCACTCTTGTAACATGACATTTTTTTTTTACTGACACTCTGACTTCAATTTCAAGAGAGACAATTACTATGTGCCATGCAAGGTGAAGATGTAGAAGTAGTCAAGTTGAAATGTTGCTTATCAGTTAGAAAATAAGCAATTGAAGCCATTAAAATCATCAAGTCCATATGTATAATGTTTTGCTTAGAAGCCTGTTTTTACTGCACTGTTAAAGAATAGCAATGCTTATTGTACTTTTCAATGTGACTGGGCAAAGGATCCTGCTGTGTTTTATTGTGTCTCTGTTATTGTCAGTCTAGAGATAAAATACATGTATGTATAATCTTATGTCAAAAACATAATATCCCATGAGAGAAACACCATGCACAAGCCAAGTTGAAAAAAAAATGGAATATATACCCTGATCGTCCTACATTTACATGCATGACATGTCATGACAACGTCGTCTATGTCATGACAGCACAGTCTACGTCACAAGTCAGACTATTTTACAAGTTGCATGTATGTCTACCTCAGCGTGTATGCTTGTAAGTGTATACATGTACCCTTAGAAATAACAAGAATATTCATCAATGATTGCATTTGTAAGTAATGTAGTAGCCCAGTGTACAATACAGTGTAGTCTGATGGCGTAAATGTACAACACTCGATTCTGACATTCTCCTCAAACACACACACACACACACACACACACACATAGGTACTCGATATGATTTTTTTTAATCATACAGATTGATTCAAGTACCTGTACATGCATACATACATGCATACATACATACATACATACATACATACATACATACATACATACATTGTGTACATACATACATACATACATACATACATACATTGTGTACATACATACATACATACATACATACATACATACATACATGCATGCATGCATGCATGCATACATACATACATACATACATACATACATACATACATACATACATACATACATACATACATACATACATACATACATGCATACATGCATGCATGCATACATACATACATACATACATACATACATACATACATACATACATATGATACATACATACATATAAGGGAGAGTGTCAGAATCATGGACCGACGACCTCCGTGTGCAAGCAGGATGAGTATACACGTACAATGTACATGTACAGTAGAGATAAACACTGCTACCATAAACACGTGTGCAACAACACTACCAATGTACCATACCAAGCGTGAGGCTAGATCGCAGGTTGTGTGAATCATGACTGTCAGCGATCAATCACTGTGTCAACAAATTTAATATCAATGAAGTCTTGAATGAACTTACCCTTTAACTCATTGTCTATTGTTCCTTTACTCCGATGCCGTCCCGTCTTGTGCGTCTTATTTTTCTGTTTTAAAGACCCTGCTCGGTGTCCATGTGCACTGTCCGCCGCCATGTTGGTTTTCGCAATCCAATTTTGCAGCGCCATCATCGATGAGCTTTGGAGGTACGTTTCCTTTCGTTTTCATGGAATGTTTTGTCCCAAGAACAGTATACATGAACAAACATGATACGAAACACGATAACCCCCATTATAGGTTTGGGTTGTGGCACCAAATGTTCATTTTGTTAACGTTGCTGTTTTAGTTTTGCTTGACGATCTGTTATGATCTACAGTACCAAATTACATCGCAATCATGTGAGGTCTGTAATTCTTACACCACTACATGATTGTAAGTGCAAATATCGTGTATTGCGCCTAGCAGTCCGTTCCCTTACGAAAAAAAAAGTTGTTATACAACTGGGAGTTGGGGGTCATATACTAGGAGCTCTTGAAATATGCGGTCAGAGAACTCCAACACATCTCCGTCCCATGCTATCTGTTATGGATCCTCGAGCTCTGGAGTTTTCTGGTACATGAAAGCCGACTTGATGTGTATAGTTAAGGGTGACCTTATATATTTTTTATGTTTCTCATTACTTTTTAATGGCAACTATTTTTTTTTTAAAGTAAAAACAAAAATCATCGTCTTCATATTTCTCCAGCTGCCCCTCTTTTCCTCCTCTCTGCCTTCTTTTTATTGGATTCCTGGTAACAAGCCCTTTCACAACATCTCTACACAACTGGCATGTTCTCAACCCCATTATACTTGAATCGCTTCCGTCGTAAAAGAAATGCTATATTATGCTGTGTTCCTGAACAGGTGTCGTTATCGCCATCATGACTGTCGATGACGTCAGCAGTCCAAACACTTCCTTATTCTTGCCAGAGGGGACGCTGTTTTGCAAAATATTATGGGTGGGCGAAAAAAAATATTTGTTTATTTTGATGTAGGAGCAGAAAATTTGGGTAGGTCGGTGATGAGAAACGGGAAAAAGGGGGTCACCCTAAAATACACTGCATACCTATGCATTTTTTTCAACACGACTACATATAATATGTCTATATATGGATATAGGTATTAATAATTGATAAGGGAGCCTTCAGGATTTACAAGGGGGAGGGCCGGAGTAATCGGGGGGGGGGGTCACATTTTACAAACGTGTTCTTAGGGGAGGGTCATATTTTGCATTACAATGTTTGGGGGTAGGGTCACATTTTACAATCCGTAGTTTTGTGACCAAATTGAAGATTCAGTTATTGCCAATTTGTTTTGTGTTTTGAGATATAAAAGTGAGATGGGCAGTCAACATTTATTTTTACGAGTACTTTACATGCCAAAATACAAAAATTAAAATACATATATTGTAAGAAAATTGTTTAATAAAACGATGCATTTTGTTGAGAGTACCCATCTCACCTTATCACTCACACTGTACGTGAATGTTGTTGTTAAAATATGATGGTGATGGTAGCAGTGATGATGATGATGATGATGATGATGATGATGATGATGATGATGATGATGATGGTGATGATGACGGTGATGATGATGGTGATTTAGTTTTGAATGTCATAGAGGACACGGACAGTGACACATGTACTGACTCAAGTAGTACCAGTGAGTCAGATTAGAGAGACACTGATAATGGCAATACTGAAGGTGAACGTGATGATGATGACAGTGATATCAGGGAACTTTTATAAGTGACCAGGTCAGGCAGAGTATGCACAATGTGGAAAGCACGTTTTAGATACTAACTAGATTGTGTATGATTATAAGAGAAAGGCAACTAGCCAGTTTTTTACTGTTTGTCACTTTATCTGTACAAATATTGCTTTCTAATACAGAGTCAAAATCATTTAATTTGTATGTATACATATAATGGGAATATTGATTAACGTTCAGTATATGCAGTTGTCATGGGGAGGGTCATGTTTTACAAAATGGGATAAAGGGGAGGGTCACTTTTTACAAATGGAGACTGGGGGGGGGGGGGGTCATGTTTTACTTAACAGACCATGCGTGATTTCCTCCGCCCCCTTGTAAATACTGAAGGCCCCCAAAGAACAATGAATATTTTTTTTTTCAAAAAAGACATTCTTTGTTACATAAACATACATTTCAAACATTTGTTACTATAATTAAGATAGAAATCCCATTTACATACATCATGCATGATAATTGAGGCACTGAAAACCCAAGTATTCAAGTATTCCAAATGGTTTTAGAGTGTATGAGTGATTTATAAGTAAGTAATTTATATAGTGACGTGAGGTATTAAATTACATCTCGCAAGAAAGTGAATATGAAACCTCACAGCCTAATGGACTTATATTTTTAAAAAAATAATATATTTTCTATATGTAGTGCAATTGCGAACAATAGCCACTTCAGGAATAAATGACAAAGAGATCTCCTAAATGGCCAAACAAATTGGTTCGCTGCTGCTCAGGTTAACAAAAAATGTAAAGACTGCAAGGAATTTAAAAAGAATTACAGATAACTGGTCATAAACTGGTTTAAAAAACACAACAACGGGTTTTCACCCTACACTTTACGAAAGGTGTAGATTGTAGTTTAACGTGCATTGGGTATTGCATTCCGATACACATGTGGCCCTATTACGTTCTGTCCGAGGGACAAAGTAGAGTATAAAAAGGAACCAAGCAAAAATACATGAGACATACACATATCCATACGTCATATGGTATATGTGTTATTGGTTTCTTCTCATCAGATGTACAGCTATTATTACAGATTGGAAGAACAATTTTATATTGTCTTTATCAGTTGATGACTGTTTCCACATCCACTATTTCTTGCGAGACTTTACAATTTTCGCGATTTTCTTATTTTTTCGCGATTTTCCTAATTTTTGTCTCGAAATATATAAAACAAAGTTTAGGGTCGGCGTGAAAAACTAGGTGGGGTCGGGTAACCGGAACCAAATGACTTTTTGTTTATTTGGCCTAAATGCATGTTCATGTGTAATAAAAGGGAATTATTCCAGATATTGTGTTCTATCAATAGACATGTCTACGATTACGTCACATGATTATTTTACTTCAATTTTAAAGTATTTATATTGTCTTGATATAATTCATTGTAAAGTGAAATGTACTGAAAGGGGTTTTCATACAATGCACGCTGGTTACATAACAGAGCTACAGGAGAACGTATGTCGACCTACTCTGTAGAAACCCCCCCCGGAATTAACTGTTTGAAAAGGGACATAACTTTGTTGTTACAAATGAAGTTATCAGAGGCTATGTTGGCTACTGTCTTTCATGTACAAATGATGTACTATAATTGGGAATGTCATTTTGGGAAATTGAAATTAAGGTATTTTCACAATCGTTGGATTTTGAAGAATATAGGTTGATGATTTCATATTCCAAATGTTCACTCGGGTGTCACGGAACGGGTCATCGGGTATTTGTCATTCCCATCTCTCAGTTGTGGCATCCGAGCTACAATGTCTTCCTGGCAAATTCGCATGTTTCGATGGCAGTGCTTGTATAAGCCAATATGATCTGTGTGACGGAAAATACGAATGTGAAGATGGCCTTGACGAGGGCCGAATACAATAGGGGGTCACAGTGGTAAGTTCACATTCTTTTCTTACTTTTAGATGACATGCCTATGAATGGGGCTCCTAGAGCAAATTGGTTATGCCTTTGTTGAGCATCTTTTTTCATATTCATATATCTGTTCATTTATCTATTATATTTATTATAATGTATTTGTGTTTACCATTAGGATAGGAAATGCGAGTCTTAACTTGAAAAGTGTATTTGGTTGAATTGGTTAGTGCATATGGTGGTACTTGTTAATGTTTTGTACTTGATAAAATACCAGACTTTGGCTAAAAACTTTTGTTTACCATTGACATATAACATTAGGTGGTTAAATCAGTGAAAAGGCTAATATTATGGTCACTTTGACACCTATTAGAACACAACGATATTTGATTGACTGCATACAGTGCAGGGTACAGATTATTACAATAATGGCATGGTCAAGAAGCATGATAGAGCTTAAGAACACGACGTATCTTACGGTCTAACAATATGGTTGACGTTCTAGAGGAAAACCTACAAACTCGTCGAATGTGAAGTATAACATCGTTAAAGTAAAAGTTATCGCCCATTTAGTGGCTATAACTGGTCACTTTTGAGTAATGGTGGTTACCCAAAAGTGTTAAATTACTAATGGACTCGAACCAGCTCTATAGTCTATAATGAAGTTAAAACTATGTATGTACACTTTATACTATATAAAGTTAGGTGAGAAAGTGTCACTATATGTATTCTCCTGTATGGCCGTTGTCAAATCTAGTTACCGTCCGGTTGAATTGGCTAGTGCATGTATTCCGGGGAAAAGTGTTTGCGGCTTGCAAGACAACAACATTTTGGCGCTCAATCGATCGATCGATCGATCGATAGAGAGAGAGAGAGAGAGAGAGAGAGAGAGAGAGAGAGAGAGAGAGAGAGAGAGAGAGAGAGAGAGAGAGAGAGAGAGAGAGAGAGAGAGAGAGAGAGAGAGAGAGAGAGAGAGAGAGAGAGAGAGGCACACGCATAATCACCCATCCTGTCGCATGCATTTTGAAGGCTTGCCTTGAAGACAAGTTACACGTGTGACCAAAAAGGATAAACAGACAACTAGAACAAATTTACTGAACACCAAACAAATGAATATTGAGCAGAACTACGACAAATTCCGCTACTTTGCTGCCATTCTTGAAGTCATGATTGTAGCCATAATTATAGGTGTCTGTATGAACAGTGATAATTGTGACTGTCTCCCCAAAAATTGATAAATAGTATAAATTCAATATGATATCAGCTTCTGTGATTAATATCGCTATATTCTAAACATTTTTAATCCACAACCTCCGCACCGATATCGATCGAAGAGGGACGTTACCAAGGCATTGTCTCGCAAATAAAGAGTATGTAAAATATGTAAATCTGGTGACATAGAAGATGAATACCATTTCCTTTTGATTTGCTCTACCCTACGTATTTACCACCTTATGTATATTTAGAACCAAACTTCAACAAATTCAAAAGGTTAAAGTGTTCATCTGATAATGATTTGCTGATAAATTTGCGTTAATTTGTTTTCCAAGCAATGAAATTGAGAACTTCATTTATAAATTCTGTACCTGTGCAATAAGTGCATGTTATTTTTGTTTCGTGTTATGTACTCTTTTTGCATATGGGCCGGTGGCCTAGGAAAGCAATAAACCCTTATTATTCTAAACAGATGAAGTTATCAGAGGCTAATTGGTTACTGTCTTTCATGTACAAATGAGGTATTAAGTAAAAGGAGAGAATGTCACTTTGGGAAATAAAGGTATTTTCACAATGGTTGGATTTTGAAGAGGAAGGTCATTATTTCATATTCTAAATGTTCACGCGGGTGTCAACTCCTCTATATATTGTTCTACCAGTGTTACCCCATTGTATCATGAGTCATGGCATAAATGAATATTTAGTAGATGCATAACATTGAATAAGAGCTTTCCTTAATATAAATAGTCATGTATGCAAATTTAAATGTATACAAAAGTATTCTGTTTATATCATATCGAATTATTAATACAGACAAAATAGGACGGTCGACTTCACTTTGGCTCTCTCTGTCGATGCGACTTCACTGTGTTAATGAACATGAGATGTTTATCTATAATCGCTGCCCTGTGCGTCATTTTAACTGGTTCTGGTTTGTACTTTGCATTTATTTATACTGTTTATAGAATTGTTTTTAATTTAACAGCAATAGTAAGATTATCAATTTGGTATTTTTCGGTTGAATTGGCCTTCTAACTGCTAAACAGAAGTTACTTTGGGCAGGGTCTGCTGACCGGGGGGGGGGGGGGGCAAATGGAAGTGGAAAGGGTGGGAAAAGGGGATTTAACAATTTAATTGCTTCCTCTCTTCAATACGTAACGTTGTTTTTTCAATCTCTCTCCTATACATCTGAAACTTTATTTCCTCCATTATTTCGAAATGTAGTTTTACTCCGATGGGGCAAAGATGTGACACCGTATTGACTGAGACATTAAGTATAATGTATTTCATTTACTCAGTTAAGAAAGAGTTACAATGTGACAGTGGAAAAGTGGCATATAGCGATGAGAGTGATTGTTTAAATTGATCGAGAAATAGTCAGAAAGGCAATATTTCAACATTTATATGGTTTGTAAAATGAACCCAAATTGTTATCGGGTATTTTCTATTCAATCCCTTAGTTGAGGCAACCGAGTTACAATGTACCGGTATCGACGTCCCATGTGACGATGACAGTGCTTGTATAAACCAATTTGATCTGTGTGATGGTGAAAACGATTGTGCAGATGGCCTTGATGAGCATCCTCTACTATGCAGTACTAAACGTCGCAGTGGTAAGTTTGAAGTCGTTTCTTACTTTTAGACTACATAGCTACGTTGTGGAAGGGGTTCTTAGAGGAAATTTGTAAAAAAAATTATTTAAAACAATATGCAATTGATAGGCAACGTTATGCCTTTGTCTACATAATGTATGCTGTTAGATGACTGACTTTTGTCTGCATTTTGCACCAGTACAGCATAATAGTAATTTGTTTGATTATCGCATTCTTTTGCTTCTTCAGTTTCTCTTATCATATTTATATATCTGTTCATTTATCTATTACGTGTATTCGTGTTTACTGTCAGGGTAGCAAATGCAAATCCTAACATGAATAGTTTACTGTGATGAATGGTTAGTGCATATATTCCAGGGAAATCTTTTGCGGATTCAGGACTCCAATAGTGTGGCGCGCAATCTTTAAGTGTAATAATATGATCATCGACTTGATGTCTTAATCGTTTTAATTCAATCAAAGCTCAGTATTCGATCGGTGGAGGGGCGAGGGTTGCAGTTTGGTTGTAAAGTCTGTTTGTAGTGGACTAGATAAAAGTTCACAATGCTCTATAAACTTAATACAGTCAAAAGGTACATTCGTTATTAAATTCAAATGTGTATGAATTCGCTTTTTGATCGTTTAAATGAATGGATATCAATATTGAGAAACTTCAATATCTATCTGAGAGAGAGACAGAGACAGACACAAACAGACAGACATACAGACAGACAGACAGACAGACAAACAGACAGGCAGAGAGACAGACAGACAGACATGCAGAGAAACAGACAGACAGACAGACAGACAGACAGACAGACAGACAGACAGACATG